>NW_004797372.1:1396347-1397714 GCF_000002075.1 Aplysia californica
TGAGGTGCATCTTTCAGAATGACGTCACAGCCACTCACAAATCTGACCCCAAGGATAGTATAGACCCCGTATGTGCTTAGGTCAAGTAAGTTCCACTTGGGTGGGTTGTGGGCGGAGGTGGGGAAAGGGGGAGGGGGGGTTACTTTTATAAATTGTGACTCAAATGTGCACAAATCAACGACCACAACCGGTCAGTGTTTTTTCATTTTCTTTTTGTTTTGTTTCAATATCAGAATGCTTGTGCATTACTTCAGAGATTGCATCTTGTAATTAAACTTCTATTCTGCAATTCTGTTTGAGCTCTTAATGTGTCGTGGCTATCACGGTGCTGCAATCGGTCTTGCTGTTGTCATTTGTTTTTTGTGGGGATTTTTTTTTTCTCGGTAACCGCATGATATTCCCGATTCTAGAAAGCTAGGAATCGTAGGATTCGAATACGAACCCAATTACTTTCTTTTCTACTGATGTGATTTCTTCCGATGAGTCTTCAGGTGATTTCGGCGAGTAAAGTTTGACCTCTAGACAAATACTTATTTACTTCTGGCGAGCATTGATTACTTTTGCGAGTCCATGATTACTTCCTGTGAGTCACCTAGACTCTTACTAATTACCTAGTCGGTTCTTAGAGGCTTCGGGATTAAGTATACGATCGATTTCGAAATACGGTAAGGCACCAACCTTTTTTTTAAACAAATAATTTTAAAGAGAAAAAGAATATTTAAAAAAATATTTCCGGAATTGGTAACCGTTGGTTTACGTAAAACGAAACCGGACATATTTTCTCGTATCATTAATCGAGGGAATCTGTTCCGGAATCAATTCTTCGCCCAGCTCTACGTGATGACCAGCAAATTGTCTATGCTTGTGATAATAATACTGTGTACTATACACGTAATAGTGTATCAATAAATCCAATGCATTTGTGCATTTGTGTAATGATTTTTGCAAATGTAAAAAAATTTCGAATTGGGATAAAACAACGAAGAATTCATTAACACGCCAGCCCCAAAAAACAAACAAACAAACAATTGGGTATTGCCAGTGTCACCAGTGTGTGTTTCTGTGTGTGTGTGTGTGTGTGTGTGTGTGTGTGTGTGTGTGTGTGTGTGTGTGTGTGTGTGTTTGTTGGCGTGTGTACCGTGTATGTGCGTATGTGTGTTTATTTTGTCAGTGTGTGTGCTGTATGTGTGTGTATGTGTGTGTGTGTGTTCCAAAACAGGTGTGTAAGCAGGTATGTCTGTACTATGCCGCGCGTCCACACATTTTGCGTAAATGCGTGATTTGTGACAGATTACACAGTGCAGCAACGGATGTAATACAAATTCTAGATTTTACAAATCTACGACACAACTTTGTTATAAGCCCCC
>NW_004797372.1:1400116-1404938 GCF_000002075.1 Aplysia californica
TTTTATTTAATTTATTTATTTATTTTTTATTGTTTGTTTTTTTGGAGGGGGGGTGTAGGGAAGAGCTATTCCCTGGCTCTCGCCTCAGAAATTTATTCCCCTTGTATTGTACATCAAAACGAGGAATATAGTATTGTGAACACTGCTGAAGAAAATAATGTAGGCCCATTACTTTTTCGTTTTTATGTGGATTACATGAATATTAATACACTTTAGCACTGATGTCATAAGCGAAGGAAGTGTTAATCTGAAACAATTACTCTGCTGCTTCTAGAAATGATATGAGTCACTAGCATCATTGCTAATAATGATATCATCTTAAAAATAACGAAGGAAACTATTACGACCCCTGTCCATTTAGTTTAGTTCAGGTACTCATAACTTGCTTCCATTGCTTTCTTAGCGAAATTTAGAAAAACATACAAAGATATTATGTAATTTGTCTCGACTTCCTCACCACCGCTTTGCTTCACTTCATTTCGACATGCTTCGCTTCGCTTTCCTTCGCTTAGCTTCGTTTCACTTTACTTAGTTTTGCCTAGCTTTGCTTTACTTCGCGTAGGTTTTTAAAAAATTAACTGAGTTAAATGCTGTACTCGACTGAACAACGTAAATCAATGACAATCTTTGCCCATCTCGAAGGGAAGCATTAATTTCTCTTTGTCATTTACAATGGCAGTAGTGTTCCAAAGTTCATGTGTACTCATGTATACACACAAGAAAGAACATTCATCTTACGTACTGAAACACCTCTGCTCAATAAATGTACACACACACACACACACACACACACACACACACACACACACACACACATACACAAATAAACACAAACACAAACTTACACACGCACATACACCCGCGCACACATACGCACACATACACGCGCGCGCACGCGCGCACGCATACACACACGCTCGCGCGCACGCACATACGTACACATACACGCACACTTACACACACTCACACAGACACAAACATGGCTAACTCTCTCTCTCTCTCTCTCTCTCTCTCTCTCTCTCTCTCTCTCTCTCTCTCTCTCTCTCTCTGTGTGTGTGTGTTCCTGTCTTTCTCTCTGATGAGTTTAAAGTATTTAGGTATTTAATTACAGTTGAATTTCTATCTGCATTTCAATCACTGGGCTTGGCTTAGCCTAATGATTTCCACTGGCAAGAGAAAGAAGGAACAGAAAAAGAGACGGCACAGTAAAGTAAATATATGTATCGCACGTCCATATTTGAGTATGAATATTCATAAGAGCTGCCAAATCGTGAGAGGAGTCATGTGCTTCCTGCAGGTGTCCGGCAGGTTTATTTATAACCCGCAAACCCCGGAGCAAGGCCGACGAGAGGGGGGGGGGGGGGGGACAGAGGGGACATTTTGTTTTATCATGAATCAAAAGATTATAAAGATACAATCTTATTTACATTCCAGTTCCCAAGAGCATAACTTTGGACCGGGCTGAGCCTCGTACTCGCTATTACGCGATCTCACGTTTACGAATCCGTTATCCTCAAACACATAGAATATCGAAGTCACCTGCACGGCAGAGAAGAACAGTCATGTGGCGCGTTGACATAAAATCACGATACCTTGCCCAGGATATCATTTTTTATTAATATTCTTTTTAAAAATGTAGATGTTTATACGCCTCCATCCACACATTTTCGGTCATTTTAGAGGCACCCTTCAAGCTCTGCTTGTCAGGGCCAAACCGGGCTGAGACTACTGAGAGTAATGCAACGTTCCAGAAGAAAGACTGAGAAACTCGGTAAAAGTTCTCGCCACTCGCGAATCAAACTTGGGTCTCTTGCGTGCGACAGCCATGTGCTTAACGGCTACACCACAGTCACAGGTCCCTTGGGATTCATTGAGCTTAATCTTTCTATTGTATCGTGTCAATACTGTAAGGTTATTTATACTGCGGGACCTCCAATTTAACGTCCATCTCCTCTAGAATAGCACCAAATGAGCGGAAAGCTACGAAAATCCTTCTCCACATAATTCAAGCTCAAAAAGGCCTCAGTAGAGGTACTTGGTTTTGGTGCCATTGAGTAATTGATATGCCCCAATTTCAATTTAAAACTCTTTTTTCCTCAAACCATGTCAAGGAGAATCACACTGAAGTTCCATTTTCATCCTTAAACGAAGCTCAGTTTCTTGACCACATTTAGCTCTAAGATCTTGAAACATGACTATAAGGAAACTTGAGCCCCCTTTCTGAACTTACTTGACCTGTTACACACATACATGGTCTTCACTCTCAGTAGGGTCATATTTGGATTGTCTTGGCGCCATGCATCAAAGACATTATTTAGAATCAGGACTGGTTGCTGGGGGGGGGGGGGGGGAATTTTACTTTTACCAAGAAATATAAGCTCTGAGCTCCGTTAGCGAATTTTTCAAAAGTCACATTATGGTAACAACCAATCAGGAGGACAACTCGTGTCAAACAGAAGTCAGAATTGTAGCTGATCGAATTCCAGCTGAAAGCCAACTGTTTGTATGCCCTGTCTCTGTCACCTCTCCCACTACAACAGAGTGGTCACAGCGTTGTCCGTTTGACGTCAGTGCGACTGGAGCAAATCAGACATACAGTATAACCTTGTGCACTTTCTTCCCGAGCCGATCCGATCCGATCCAACGTATTGGACAAATGTACACTGTCCGTAAGCCATGTCACCTGTGGTATTTTAACTTACTTTATTGTTTCTCACAAGATCAATCGAATTGATTTCCTTTACTGAAAAGAAAAATGTGCCCTTTTCTCTCACTTCATGGCTCCGATTATGTAATGCACCTTCCGTGATATGCCTCGTCACTTCAACTTTGTCATTTTCCCGAGGCGGAGTGTGGGGTATAGCAGACGAGGGGGACATTCCAAAACAATGTACATAAAGTCCAATCAATGTAAGTGTATTTCGGTAACGACGAAACTGTAGTTTAGTAATATCGAAGAACTATCTGTTGTTCAGATCAGCTCCGTAGTAGACACCATGTCGGTCATCTCAAATTCTTGAAAGACCTCGGACAGTTCCGTCAGGATACTCCGCTGACAGAAAATTATGATAACCTAGAAGAACGAGAAAAATAGTTCTCGACATAAAATGCCATGTTCTCTTTTATCAAAGAAGGGTAACCACTTCCACTGGCACCCTGTAATACTGGCAAAAACATCGCCGTTGCTGATAGTATGGGTGACCGTTTCCAACCTGAAACTTTTCCGAAATAGTCAGACGAAAAAGAAAATCAGCATTGTGTAAACTTGAATGAGCGTTCTCTCTCACTGAATGCTCAGTGATCGAAGGACCGTGAAAGGGAACAGACTCTCTTGTGTTGTCGTCGTAACAGTTGCGCGTGTCGTTATTCCAAAGTTATATGTTGACATGTCTTTGACTTGTCGTTGAAGCATTGGAAATATCCGCACTTAGTCACTCTGGGACGTCGGAAGCACGTGATGTATTTGGAGCAGGTGTATGGGTGAGCCACCTTCTGATTGTACTTTCCTTTGCAAATATTTCCTGTGGAGCGAGGTCATTTTTTGGTTTCAGTTAGAGCTTTAGTGAGAGGGGAACGGAAGATGTTGGGTATAAGAATACAAGATCAAATAAATCACACACAAAAAAATAAGAGAAAAGTAGAAGTGGCAGAATATTTCGCTCCGCCTAAAGCGAAGAGATACAGTATTATGTGTAAATTGTGCCCCCTTGACTCGGGTTCGAAAATCCCGTGTCAGAATCTCCGCAAGTTTAATAGGGAAAAGAATACTCTGGATCAGGGAGTAAAATTCTGCATTTTTAAAGTTCATAATCCGTTTGTAAACTTGATACTTAAAACCCATTTACGAATACCTTAACATACCTGCCACTAAACCGTCTTCACACCTAGCTCCTCTCGACACTTGTCTTGGTCCCATAGAATAGACTAACACTAACTATGTCTCCTTAGCAGAGACTGTGCCCATCATTTTGGAACTTCATGGTAATAAACAAGACGATTCCAGTAGGGAACGGGATAGAGTGTGCCCACGTCCCTCGTGACTTATTGGAGTAGAGGAAGATAGGACTAACGTTAACCTTACTTAACTGCAATCCCACATCATCACTCATTTCCACCAATATTTCTAAAATCTTCACTGCTCTCAGATCAATGACTTACATCTAGATCTATAATCCTGGAATCTCTATCTGTAATAGTTACTTGTCCTACTAAGTATGCACGTAATACACTATTGGACACCATCATACGCACTTGTTCTCCTGATCAGATGGTGTCAATCTCATATAAATGGGCAAGGGATTAAAAAAAGGAATGGCAGATATCCAAAGTTTTACTAAAGCAAAAACGGAAATGGGTTGGTCACATAGGTAAAGTGAAAGTTAACAGGTTGACAAAAAGATGTATTGACAGGAAATGGTGAAGTGGGAGTCCAGAAAGGTGGGGACAAGATGGCATCAGAGATTTCATGGGTATAAAAAAAAAATTTTTTTTTTTTAAACCATGAGAATTTATGATAAAATAGCGGTGAGACAAACTGTAATACTGGTCTCTAGGGCATTAATTCTAGAACCAATGCTTGCAAACTTTTAAAAGCCAGTGCCCATTTTTGACACCTTTAAGACGTTAACATTTTCATTCCTCCCACCTACACGTATTTTCAAGCGGGTCATTAAACAACACCTGGCACTATCCGGCGACTCCCATCGCCCACCAATTTACCAAAACGCCCACAAGGGGGTGATGTCCCCCACGTTGGGAAGAACAAGCATAGGTACCCCCCCTCCACCCCCCAACAAACATTGAAAAAGAATCGGACCCCTCC
>NW_004797372.1:1406304-1416414 GCF_000002075.1 Aplysia californica
CTATCTATCTATCTATCTATCTATCTATCTATCTATCTATCTATCTATCTATCTACGGCAGAGAGATATAGAAGAAGAGAGAGAAAGACATAGAGAGAGCGAGGGACGGAGAGAGAAAAAACTAGAGACAGGGAGACAGAGAGACAGAGAGACATAATAATATATTAATCATTACCTTTGTAACCTTTAATGACCTCATGCACGATATGCCCCAGCAGGGGGTTCCCCGCGTCCCACGTAGTTGTCATCCAGATGGTGTCGCCGTCGAAAATGTCTTCCGGGAAGCTTAGTTTGGGCGGCTCAGGCTTCTCTGGACAGACAGAAAGAAAATGAAATGCAGGAATGACAAGAATAATAACATTAACACTCTAAAGCCCTCGACTAGAAATATTTAAAAGAAAATCGTAACTCTGAACACGTTGTTAAAGGCAATATAATATAAGTGAAACGTTTGACGGAGAGCCTAATAATTTGATATTTTGCCCCTCCTAAAACAAACAACAAAAAACACGAAAACAACCCTTCCCTCCCTCCCTCCCTCCAAACAAACAAACAAACAAACAAACAAACAACACAAAAAAGAACAAAATAAAAAACAGCAACTAGAAGTAAAAGGCAAAATCAAAACAGAACAACAAAAACAACAACAATGACAACGGCAACAACAACAACAACAACAACAACAACAACAAAAGTTTGGTACAAATCTGGACCTGTGGACATTCACAATGGATCAAAGTTGTACAGAGAAGCGCAGTTGGATTGATAGATGGCAAATAAATGCCACATAATCATAATCAGACTTGAGAGCCTGTAACAGCAAGTTACAAAATAAGAGGTAGACCACCATAAAAAAAGACTGAGAGCTTCAAGGGAACCCTGAGAAACCACTACACATCTCAATTAAAAAACCTGCAGGGTTGGCCTACCACAGAAAATTGCATTTCCTCTTGACGCTCAACGGTAAAAGAGGATGAAAAATAAAAAAGTAATTTGTACATATTGCTTATTATTTCATCGCTCCCGAAAGCAAACTCTAAGGGATTTTCAATTAACTATGACCCCAAACATTCGACAGCATTCAGAAGCATTTTCAGCTTCATGAGAAAAAATCATACCACACTAATTGTAGATAAAAACACGAATTATATAATAAAAACAAACGAACAAACAAACAAATAAAGAACCCCCCTCAAAAATAACAAAAACACAAAAACAAACAAACAAACATTTAAAAAAGGTCCTTACTTTTGACGTCGACGTTGAAGGTTTTACTGAAGATTGTCCTGTTGACGATCGCCTCACACAGGTACCGCCCCTTGTCCTCACACATTGCGTACTTGGTCTCCAGGGCCAGGGTGACTTGTTCATCGTCTCGGTGGAGGGTGAAGTCAGACATGCGCGAGTCGATCGGGATGAATGGCCACTCGTCTCGCTTCTCCACACCGCCTGTGATGATGTCATCAATGTTCTTATTGATATTCAAAGAACTTTTACAATTATTGTATTGTTAGTACTAACCCCTGTGTTACAACCCGTATATTTACCATCTTCCCCAACCCTTCCTCATTCCAAACCCTTCCTCATTCCCTCCTCCTATTCCCTACCCCACCTCCCCCCACTCCAAAATTGCCCACAGTTGTCAGTACCAACGCCTTAGTTAATACACCATTGGAAATGGTATTACCACTGCTGTGCGCACAAGGACCACTATAAAGTATCAAGTTTTGCTGTTGCAAGAACTGAAGCTCACTAGATGGATTTTGTTCATTTGCATACACGATGCGTAAATACAGTAGGTTAATTCCAGTTGACTAGTTTTTGCGACGTAACCTTTGCACCAGCTAACAGAAGACTATGCAATAATATGCAAGCATCTGGTCTGCTTTATATCAAGTGGCCTTGTTTCTGCATATTTATACGATTTTTAAAAAAAATGACGGCAGGTCCGAAATTAGGTTTTCTTGAATTAATCCAGCAAGTTTGAGTGGCTGGGGGAAAACAAAAAGATCGTCTCTGTGAGATCAACCCCGTGTTCCTTTCGTCGTGGGGTTGAGCGTGTTGATGGTTATTGGACTGTCAGTCGAGAAGGGGCAATGGCGATACCAAATTCCATTAAAAAAAAATCAAACGAAAAAGTAGCTCACAACGATTTTTATCCCTATAAACTAACATTTATGAGACACAGGAATGCGTTTTTTTCCGAATCCTTTCTTCATTTCTCAATTCTCGAGCCTGTTGTTATTGTTAGCTTATTTTTAGTAAGCGTTTTACTGAGCTTGCAACACAGTTACGTCATATAAGTGCTGAAGATTAGAGGTGTTGCAAGAGAGTAACAAACACACTCGCTCTCTCTCTCTCTGTCTCCCTCCCCCCCCTCTCTCTCTCTCTCTTTCTCTCTTTCTATCTCACTCTCACTCTCTCTGTCTCTCTCAAACACACTCACATACATAAACACATGCGCACACACACACACACACACACACACACACACACACACACACACACACACACACACACACACACACACACACACACACACACATACGAGTACTCGTTTTTAAAATTCTTTCTTTTAATTTTTCTCCTGCTTGTCCATCTCGTACGTCCACACCACCAACTTTCATATTCCTTCTTCTCTCTTTCTCCTGCCCACACATTCCCTCTATCTTCATCTCCATCTTCGTACGTTATCTCTCTATCTCCCTCTATCTATCTCTCTCTCTATCTATTTATCTATCTATCGATCTCTCTATCGATCTCTCTATCGATCTCTCTATCGATCGATCTATCTATCTATCTATCTATCTATCTATCTATCTATCTATCTATCTATCTATCTAACTATCTATCCATTCATTCATCTATTTGACTCACCCAGGAACTCGAGAGAGAAGTCACTATCGCCCTCGTATCTGGAAATGGACATGTAGGTCCAGCCCCACGCCTTGGAGGCGGCACACTCCACCTTGAGGTTGTTGCTAGGGCTCATGCCGATCTCCGCCACAACGTCCTTGGCTACCATCTTGACTGGGGATAGATAGGGGTAAACGGCCGTGTTAGATTTTGTCGTCGTGAAAATAAGGAAACGAAATGGTGAAGTGACTAACAAAAAGGAAGAGGAAAGGGTAAAGTACCTTTTTCAATAGCAATCTTACAGCGTTTTTAAAAAAATATTTTTTTCTTTTTTTTTTGAGTGTGCGAGTGTGTGTGTGTGTGTGTGTGTGTGTGTGTGTGTGTGTGTGTGTGTGTGTGTGTGTGTGTGTGTGTGTGTGTGTGTGGTTACAAAAGCATGACCCTTTGTTCTTTCACCTTGAAAACTCGCTAAAAGGGGGGGGGTGAGTAAGAGTTTTTTGCAACGCAAATAGGTCATACAAGTACAGAATTTTAGAGGCTTTCTTAGAGAGTAATATATAAAGAGAAAAAGGAGGCGAGAGATGTTCAACAGATAATCAGGAGTAAGCCACACTAAAGTACTCACTAACTCCATATTAAACAGCTTTGTTCGATTTCCATTTTCATGAATAAAGAAACAAGAAAGACTTAATATACAAAAGGGAAAGCAGAAGATGAAATGACTTCTTCAGTTGATAATGCTTCAGTGAAATTTGAGAAAAATGTCCAAAGCTACATAAGTGTTGATTTTACATCTAATAGATTATGTGCATTGGACTCCTACCAGTGTTTCGAATACGTAAGCAGGGACGTGTGTAAAAAGAAACAGTTTATGGGGATTTCAGTTTTAAATGTATGATTTTATAACAGACATTTGGTCTAATCTTTCTGAAGGAAAGAGACATATGTGACCAATTGAAACCGAAAACCTAGCCAAAAAAATATTATCCAGGAGATATGGAATACATTTTGAGATCGTAAACACAAGAAACAGCCGCTTTTAGGCATAACAATAAGTAAATAATGGTATATGATAATGAAGAGCATTTGCATGTTGTAAATTTCTGCTCAACAGCAACATCAGTGTCGTAACCTTTCCAATCTGCATGTCGCGTATGTTGAGACAATGGTTATCATCGCGCGCGCATTCGCAGCAGTATAATATTAAGTCGCGCTATAAGGTGCTACGCCAAATGTAATCTCTTTATTTTATAAAAAGTGGACTTGGGAGGCTTTGTGCGCAAACTCCTCCCTTATTACCTAACACACACCTTTGAAACTTTGCAGGCGTCCCCAGCATCCATGTGGCTAGGACCTAACTTTAAAAAGATTTACCTCGATTTTTCCAAAATCTTTTGTTTCGTCCACACAGAGTTGTAGGCCTAGGCTTACTCACTATAAAAAAAAATCGCAGTCTCATTTTTTTAAAAACAGTAAATCTTTTCTCGACACAATTTCTCATGACGTCAAACCTCCCTTTTTAAATTCCACACAATGTTTTCATAAAGTTTGTTTTGAAAGTATAGATCTAGACGGCCCTGCCCACCAGGGCCAAACTAGGCTGAAATGAAAAAAGAAAAACGGAGGTACTGGATACATGTTCTCCACCAACGGGAATCGAACTCACGTCTCCTTACGTGAACAGAAATTAAAGGCCCACTGTTACGCCACAGAAACTGGTGTTTGGGGTGTGGGGAGTGCTTACTCTTTGCCTTCTCAGGGTCAAAATGAAGGCACAACAATAAGAGAAAAGAAGAGTAACTAACGAAAACAACAACTACATAATGAGGGTTTGGGTCTAGTATCTTTAAATACCCGGTACAACTTAAAAACGTGCAATTCGGAAATCGCACCAATGACATGATCATATTGAGTGAGGCATAAAAACCCACATAATATACTAAACAACAGAAAAGGTGCCATAATAATACATTAAAAAAAAAGAATAGACCCAGAAACAACATGAGTATAATAATAATATGCTTGAGTGCGAGGAGGCAGCTTTGCTCCCTGAATTAAGTATGTAGAAGAATTAGTCGCGGGGACGTGGGTAAGACAAAGTTAACGAGGGTAAAAGTAAATGTCGAACCCCCGTTTCCCCCCCCCCCCCCCTTATACTTATAGAAAAACGTTTAAGACGACTTTTGATTTTTTAACATCTTTTCGACCCATGCATGGCCTCCACGGAGAGTGGGGAGCTTTGATGTGCGTTCAATGTTAAATAGGTTTCAAACACAGGATTAAACTTTACTTTTACCCAAACGTTATCGAATTTATCTGGACATCAATCAGGAGCTCAGGAGGAGACGACCGCAGGCCTAGAGATTTGAAAAACACCGAGAGAAGAAAGAAAGATTATTCCATATCGTCGGCAAGTTGTTCAAATGTAATAGGCCAGAAAAGGACATTAATTTTTCTCCAGACAAAGAAGAAAAACTTTCATTGTTTTAGTATCTGTAATTAAATTATTTTTTATACTTCCTTTTTCCAACATTTAATATGAAACTTTCGACAAAATATTCCTTGAACATACGCAGCCGATACCACAGATGTAGAAACTGCAATGAACAAAACAAAAATGAACAAAACTTCAGGCTTAGACAATTACATCTGGACAGCTGGCCGACTTCATGCAATTTCTATAGACTGTTTAAGCCCGGAGCTTAGTGACCTGTGGATTGCCCCCGACGTTCAAAGACTATGTCACGTGACATAACTGCAAATTAGGATCATGTGATTGAATACTGCTAGCAGCGAGCTCGCGGGTTGAAGAGTATTTTGCAAGCGCTGGCGTAATGCGTGCGTGCGCAGTGATCGCGCATGCGCATGCAACGCATTGGAGCAGCGCGCCCGAGCCATCTAACTACATTTTATTCTCATAAAGCTGCAGGATTGTCAAGCACGACTGGAGTCTACAGTTTGCAAGGGTGTTGGCTACTTGATAGGGAGAATGCATACACTTTGCTAATCGTTTTGGCTCTCGTTAGACACGAATACTGAACTTTTCCGGGGGAAAGCCAACCTCTAAGCTCCAGTTTAACCTATGGAATTCTCTGCAATGTTACTGTAAGCATTATAGTATGTAATGTATGTATGTATATATTGATATGATTATGGTTCCCTCACCTGAGCTGGATATAATATTTAGAAAGATCCCCAATAAAAAAAACGGCCGGGAGGAAAGTAACGTAATATGCTAATCAGAAATCTTTAGTGTTAAACTGAATCTTCATGAAGATTGTTTATTTGAAAAGCATGTTCTTCTTGACTTTTCTTTTTAGGTATGCTCCAACTCAGAGAAATATTTCTTGAGACCAATTAAGATACAAGTTGTGACCCCTATGCATTCTCTAACACCAATAATACATTTTACTTTTTGCCTCAGTAGCTCATATTATGAGTTAGCGCTTCAAAATTATTATTTTTCAATCGTCGTCAAATGACCTTTCTAATGAGAGAAAGCAAACTATGCCATTTTAAACAGAACATTTGCGGTGCTATAAAATTGAATTTTACCATAACTCTTGAATAGTCTTTGTCAAAGAGATACGTTTTACATGGGGAGGCCTATCTGACTGCTTGAAAAACTTTTCAAGTAAACATTAAATGAATTAATGACTGAAACTAATTGTTACAATTTTGTACAAGGAAGCTCGTATCAAAATAAAGCATAATATGTGAGGCAGCGTGGTGGAATCAGGCTCTCGTCAATTTTTGTAGAGTTATTGGTATCTTCTTATAGCTTGTTAACTTATCTTTATTTGGATGAAAAAAATATCCATTTATCTTGAACACAAGTCAAGATATTTGTGAATGAAGGAGGTGGGATTACCTGTTTTAAGAGGTAAAATTAGTGAGAAAATGGCCACCAAAGATTAGTTATTTCTTAGTCGGTGGTAACAGAAAATTTACATTTTTTTGTGCTTTTAATAAACGTTTTTCAGAAAAATCCACACAGAAATTCGTGCTTTAAATTTGCATGAAAGGTGTTGAGCCAAAAAGCAAAAATTTGATAAAAATTCACAAGCCTGTGTGAAAATGCATGATACTTCACTTTGATAATTTTGACGAGAGCCTGATTCCACCAGGCTGCCTCACATATTATAGTCCTTTCTCTTCTTTGAATGAACTTCAATGTATTTCGAAGGTCCAGACTTTTCAAAAGTGATGTATGTCAAAAACAAATAATAAAAAGATTGTCTAAAAGATACGCCACTCTCTGAAAAAAAAGCATTGAAGGAGTTTCTAACTAAAAAAAATAATAATCTTAAAACACGGCGTACATTTTGTAATTTTTACCAAGGATGACGCATTCGGGAACATCATCTGTTGTGTTTAAAACAGCGGAGTGACTCATATTGTTGTAGAACAGTCTTTGGTTTCGGGATACACAAGTGGTCTGTCGTGAGCAGATTGCAATAAAAAAAAAAAAACCCAACAAAAACTGTCTCTGTCGTAAAGAGTACCCTACCGGACTTACGTGGACTGCTTGCGACACCGGCGATGTGACAGTTTCAGGAAAGGGAACACCAGACAATAATTAAACGGTTTTGATTGGTCTTTTCTGCGCTTTGAGGGTCTGTTACTACATAATTTCATATTCAAATACGTGCACAAAAATACATACTCACACAAACATGTAAAAGCACATACGCTCGTAAATACATAAACACACTCACACACACACACACACACACACACACACACACACACACACACACACACACACACACACACACACACACACACAAACACGTGAACAGACACATGCTTGTACATGGTACAAAGCACATAATTATGATTTCTTCTGCCCTGGCTTCGAAGTCTGTTGTCATAAAACAACGTATACTCTTTCTAGCAAATCATTATACCGTGAGAACTATGACTACTTTAGAACACTATCACTGTCTAGATTCCTGTACGACGCTGCTAGTGTATTCGGACAATTTCGAATAACTAAGCCACTGAGGGTTAGAACTAGTAAGCATGCAAAGCGGGAAAGATAAAAGCGCTAGAATGCTTTGGAACTAAACTATTATAGAAGAATTGAAAATTTCGAAAAGGCTGTAAAAAGAAAATAGTGATAATTATTGTAATAATAATACTAATGATTATAATGATAATAATATGTAGAATTAAAAAACAATGATAATAGTAATAATAATAATAATAATAATAATAATAATAATAATAACAATAATAATGATGTTGATAATAATAATAATAATAATAATAATAATAACAACAATAATAATATTAGTAATAATAATAGTAATAGAATAATTAAAAAAATAATAGAAATAATATCATTAAAATAATACTATTTATAATAATTAATAATTTTTATAGATAAAAAACATAGATCTAGCAATAATCATAATCAATATAAGAACAATATTTCAAATGGCATGAGTTTCACGCCCTTATCCACCCTATCAGATTGTTTATAACAATTAATACTATAAAACTATACTAGTATAACAACTGTAAAAGCAATAAAATAATGATGATGTAATAATAACAACAATAACCACAATAATAACAATAATAATAATAATAATAATAATAATAATAATAATAATAATAATAATAATGTTAATAACAATAACAATAATGATAGTAATAATAATAATAATAATAATGATAATAATAATAATAATAATGATAATAATAATAATAATAATAATAATAATAATAATAATAATAATAATAATAATAATAACAAAAATAAACATGACAAAACAAAAAAATGACACCAACATAAACAGCTAAACAACCGCATGCTCGGGCGCTTGAATCGCACTGATTGATGATGAAGCAGCAGGCAGCGTGCAGCGGGGTTCTGGGTATGGGTTCAGGTCAATTAGGTCAGGGTGGGGCGAATTGGGTCAGGGTATGGCGATTTCGGTCAGAATGGGTCAGGTTATGGCGAATTGGGCCAGGGTGGGGAGAATGGGATCAGGGTATAGCGAATTGGGTCAGGGTTTTGCAAATAGGGTCAGGGTATTGTGAATTGGGTCAAACGGCGCAGCAGGGGAGGCTGCAGGCTGCAGGCAGGGGCACAATGATGATGCTTGCTGTGTCAGCGTGGCGCGCTTTTCAAAGAGCACATAGTGTGTACATTTCTCTGCTACTGTGTCCAGCGTTGGGGCTAGGTAGCGCTCCCAAGAAAACGCAGTGGTCGCTGCAACAGACAAGGCGCACCAGAGGGAGAGAGAGAGAAAAATATTATGAAGCTGATTCTGACAATATGGAAACTCACTCAACGATAAACAAAAGCAGACACAATAAAACCAAGAAAAAAAAAAAAAAAAAAGGGCAATAATCACAGAAAACAGTCATAGAAAGTAACATGCAACCCCCCCCCCCCCAAGCCCTAAAAAAGAAACAACAACAAAAACGACTCCTACCCCCCCCCCCCCATGCCCGTAAGAAATCTCGCCTTAAAAACAAACAAACAAACAAATATCAAACAAAAATACAAAACCAGAAGAACCCGACAGACGAACTATGAACAAATCATTACAATTGGAACGAATCCCCTAAAAGACAAACACAAAATGGCAACACTATTAACAAAATAGAAAAATGACAGTGACAGTTTCAGAAGCAGCAGCGAGAGTTCAAAGGCAATATTACCACCAACAACATAATAATGAGGATAGTTACAGTACTGACTGCAGCTTTTCCCTCAAGACACAGATTATTGATTTCAATTGCATCTGCAGCTATAATGTGTATATAAAACATGGTAAACAAAAAAGAACAAAAACAAAGACTGGAACGAAAATAACAAAAAGTAAAGCAGGCACGAAAAAAAAAGAAGAACAAAGACAAAAACTATAACTGCAACGAGAACAGTAGGCTATTAACTGTTAGCATATGAAAAACTATCCCACATTTGTTCTCAGCCAGTTTTGCCATCCACATTTTAGCATAATGAACTTCCTTATTGATAGGGGCCCTTTGAACATATTTGTACAAAACCATCTTCAAACTGTATGGAAATGACTGCCCCTAGTAATAAACAAGGTACAGTTTCATAATTGAGAAGAAACATTTGCCGGAGTTTCGAGGATCTTTGATTTTGACTATAAGCAGCAGAGTGACACTGCTCGCCAGGGAAACTGCTATTTTACTACTGCTACTATCACTGCTACTGCTACTACTACTACTACTACTACTACTACTACTACTACTACTACTACTACTACT
>NW_004797372.1:1417624-1418969 GCF_000002075.1 Aplysia californica
TATCTATCTATCTATCTATCTATCTATCTATCTATCTATCTATCTATCTATCTATATCTATCTATCTATCACTTACTCTCAATAGGTCGCGGAGTCGGAGGAGGCGGCCTGGTCGTCAGGGGCAATGCCGTGGCCGCCATCTTGGTTGCAATGACTTCCGGTAGCTTCTCTGGCGGAGGCATGTCCCTCAGAATTACGTCATAGTCCACCATTTCGTTTGCCGGTCTGTGCCCGTCCGAACCTCCGGCCCCTGGTCCCATACCGCCGACGTCTGTGCCGCCAAAACCAAAGTCCAAACTGCCAAATGACAAACCTCCAGCTCCGTCGGGACTGCCCCCGCCATAAAAAGCTGAGGAGCAGACGGAGGCATAACATTAATAACATTAATATCGTCAGCATCACCCCACAAACTCATACATCGATTTCTAGGGATTTCCAGACAAGTATGTTTTTCGAAAAAAGACATCAAAGAGCATCTTGCAACAATGCAGTTTTGCTTTGTTTCTTTTTTCCATCTTAACATTTAATTGTATAGTGATGGGTGTTTAATTTATATTGTTTTATAAATGATTATAACGTTTGTCATGTGGAATGATGGTGACGATGTGACATTTTATTTACAGAGAGAAGGAAGGGTTTTCTTCAAGTCGAAGATTAGATGAAAGGGGTGTTAGTATAAAGCGTATGATGAAGTTTACAAAAGATTAAGAGGACTACTCCTCACCTTAAAAATAAATTAATAAAATAAATTACACTTTTATTGATCCCAGAAGGGCAATTTGCTTTACAATGGCATACATACTTACATACATACATACATACACAATATTATACCAGTACAGAACAATTTACAACCATGCCATTGCCGATCGCTACTGTGCAGCTCCCTGTATTTTGAGCAAGGGTTGTCGTGTCTTGCTCTAGGACACTCCCCAGTGACCAGCAATCTAAACCCCGTGTCACCGACACTTGCTTGACATTACTTGAGTCTGAACTCACTGCTCACTTAGCCAGGTGCGTTTTATGTTGCCAGTACACAGGTTGCCAGTAATAGAAAGGATCAAATACAAAACTGCCGTTTTCTGTTTTAAAAGTATAAAAATGATACTGCACCTTTTTATCTTTAAAAATTCCTGGAATTATATCATCCACCTACAAACCTTAAATCAGCCTCTGAGAATTTAATTCTTAAAACTCAGAAACAAAATTACAAAACAAACTGCGAGCGTTCCTTTTTGTTCTTTGGTTCCCAGATATGGGACGAACTCCCACATAAAATAAGATGGACCCCAACAATTTACATTTTCAAAAAACAACTGAAGAGTTTCTTATTCACAAACGCATA
>NW_004797372.1:1421135-1423989 GCF_000002075.1 Aplysia californica
ATTATTATTATTATTATTATTATTATTATTATTATTATTATTATTATTATTATCATTATTATTAATAATAATGACACTGTCCTAATGGATAACTTGCATTTTTCCTTGACAGTGAGTAGTCGTCTTGAACAGGTTCTAAAGTATACATTCTAAATTTAACCAATGACTCACCAGCGTAGGGGTCCAGGGTAGTTGGAGGTACATAGGGAGTGGTAGTGGTTGTTGTTGTAGTGGTGGTGGTTGTCGTAGTTGTCGTAGTTGGTTTCGGGGTCGTTGTTGTAGTTGTGGTCGTGGTGGGCTTTGGCGTTGTAGTTGTAGTCGTGGTTGTCGTAGTTGGTTTCGGCGTTGTAGTTGTGGTTGTAGTTGTGGTGGTCGGTTTCGGGGTTGTAGTTGTGGTTGAGGTTGTGGTTGTGGTTGGCTTTGGAGTTGTTGTTGTAGTTGTAGTTGTCGTAGTTGGTTTCGGCGTTGTAGTTGTGGTTGTAGTTGTGGTGGTCGGTTTCGGGGTTGTCGTTGTTGTTGTGGTAGGTTTAGGGGTTGTAGATGTAGTTGTTGTGGTAGGTTTTGGGGTAGTTGTGGTGGTAGTTGTGGTTGTGGTGGTGGTAGTGGGTTGGGTGGTGAGTTTTGGAGTTGTTGAAGTTGTGAGACGAGCAGTTGTAGTTGTAGCTGGTATCGGTGTTGTTGTTGTTGTTGTTGTTGCTGTTGTTGTTGTTGGCTTCTGATAAGTAGTTGTAGTAGATGCTGTCGTAGTGGGTAGTATAGAAGACGGTTCAGCGGATGTTCCGGCGTCAGTTGTAGTCGTTGTTGTGGGAGTATCTGTTGTTGTTGCTAAAGTAGTTGCTGCTGTGGTCACGGTGAGAAGTACTGACGTAGTCGTTGTTACTGCTGCTGCTGCTGTTGCTGTTGTTGTTGCTATTGTCGTTGTGGCAGGCTTGGTCGTTGTAGTGGTAGATGCGGTAGAAGCAGAAGAAGTGAAGAGGCCTGAAATCGTCATCCTGGACGTAGCTGTAGTCGGATCGACGTTGAAAGTAGAAAAAGCGGACGTTGTTGAAGGTGGAGAGGCTGAAGTTGTGTTAAAAGTGTCTGCGGCTGAGGAAGTTGTTGTCACGTTTTCTTCTTGCGATGGCTGTTCTATTTCGATAGTAGCTGACTCGTTACTGTACGGAGGAGTTGAATTGTGTGTATTCGTCGCCACCGTATACTCGTATGTCTCAGTTGTCACAGTCTGAAAGTCGAAATCATGCTCCGTGGAGCCTGCATTACTCGATACGTTTGATTGGTCCTCATTTTCAAATTGGTTCGTGGATCTCGGCCTCATAGTTGTCGTTGTAGTTCGGAACTCTGTGACTCTAATTAGATTATTCTCCATATCTTCAGAAGAGACAGAACTGTTAGTGGTGGACGAAATGTTCCAAGCTGAAAGATCTAGCGCTGACAAGCTGTTCTCCCCCTTCGCACGAGACACGTCTCCGGGCAAGGTTTGGTCCTCAAAATCTGAAGTATTTGGGGAAAAGGTCAAATTGTGAAAAGACTCAAATAATTCTGTGACATTTTTCAAGAAATCCACAAGCTCAGAGATGTCCCCTTGTTCATCGTCGACTTCTGTGGTTTCATTGAAGAGGGTTCCGTTTTGGAGAATGTCAGACGACAGATGAGCCCGAGTGACGGTAGTGTTGCCGTTACCGTCACTGTCACCGTCACTAGCTGAATTGTTCACCTTCATCTCCCATGACTGAGAGTAAGGAGATGTGACGTACTGTTGTCTTTCGGCAGGCAGCGCCGTGGACGACAACAAAGATGGCGTCTGGAGGAGTGTTGTTCGCGCTGCAAAAGGAAACCGTGTACTGGTGAGATATGCTAGGAACTCGCCCGTTGTCATAGGAAACGAGAGGTCAGTCTGCTTTTTGAAAATACTGTCAAATATCCCAGAAGTGGAAGAATCATTTGTGTCGTTACTACGTAGAGGTTCAGAAGTCGTAGTGAAAAGACTAGCGTTGAGCAGCACCAACTTACCATCAGAGACAGTACTTATATTTGTTCCACGGTATTTTTCCATTCCATTTTCGAAGGTGGCATTTCTGGAAGAGGGATAACTCTCCAAGGATGTATTAGTAACTGTTCCGTTTGTAAGCGCTTTGTAACTTACTACGTTCGTGGTGTGTTGGGTCGACGAATCAGTCGAAGAAGAAAAGAAAATTCCTGAAGGAGTAACTGTTGTAGATTGTTCAACAATGTGTGCACTAGTTCCACTTGTGGTGACAACGTATGGCGTAGAGCGCATCAGCGATGGACCATCAGTGCTGGAAGAAGCGAAATGGCGTCGGACAGTTGAAGATGATGTGACGGAAAACGTGGTCTGGGTAGTTACGTCGATGCCTGGCGAGGAAACGGGTACTGGAGCTACTGTTGAAGGGGCTGGGGCGGGGTGGGGTGGTGACGGTGGCGGCGGTGGTGACGGTAATGAAGAATTAAAAGAGGCAGTATGTAAGGACGGTGAGGAGGACATGTGTGACGGTTGTAACGTAGTGGACGGTTGCGATGTTGTGTATTGGTCATCCATTCCCAAATTTGTTGTCGGTGAAGGCTGGTGACCAGACCAAAACGTCTCTGAGAACACAAAAAAGAACAACGGGAATAACGGGTTTGTTGTTTTTCTTTTTTGATGTCAGTGTTTAACACAATTAAGAGCATTTAGTTAAAGTAAAAGTAAGCACATCGAGAAATACTATGTAAAAAAATCCCACCGAGAAAAATATATATGTAAGACAAGCATCAAGAAAGGTATTGCTTTTTATGTTGTTTCAAAATTTATTTAAGGAAAGTGCATTAAGAAAGACAAGGGTTTTTAACACCCCCC
>NW_004797372.1:1424117-1432266 GCF_000002075.1 Aplysia californica
ACTGTCTTGATCCATCTCTTATTTTAGATTGTCGTGCATTCTCGTCGCACCAAATTATGACCGATATAGCTCTAACGTATGCATGTCATGAAAGGGGTGTGTGGGTGTAGAAGACTCATGTGGCCGAGTGGTTAGTGAGCTTGGGCTCATAATAACGTCAAGTTTTATGTCGCTCAGACGACGTTTAGATGGGTGGTCCTTGGGGCTATGTCCTTGAACAAGACAAGATAATCCTCATTTAAATACAGGACACTGCACTGTGCACCAGGAATGGCGTGTTCACTGTCTATACTAGTGATATATTGTATCGTATAAAACTTTGATGCATCATTAGGCGCCTAAAAAAAGTCGCATGTTTATCAAATTTATGTATGCCAAGTTTTCCATCGGTGATAATATTGATTATAAGTGGAATTTTATTTTGGTTTCATGCAATTTTACTCAAACCAAGGTTTGGTTCATTTTAGCGTCTGGAGCAAGATGATTTGTCCGAGTTTTAGCAAAGACAAGTTCATCGACTCGACAATGGACATTTAGTACAACGGAGATGTAGACAGACAGGCCGACACACACACACACACACACACACACACACACACACACACACACACACACACACAGGCAAGCAGGCCGACACACAGACAGACGGACAGACAGTAACATTAGAGGGAAAGAAAAGAAGTAGTATATGTACAGAGGAAAGGCGTCGCAAAACACCGGTGGGGCGAGGTGACAGATTCAAACTACAGCAACTAGGCAGAGAAAGAGAAAGAAGATGAAAGAATATCTTCTCGAATATTCTAGATCGTTAAAGAACAATTTTGGTGTTCACACAGAGAGAGAGACAGAGAGAGAGAGAGAGAGAGAGAGAGAGAGAGAGAGAGAGAGAGAGAGAAAGAGAGAGATAGTGTGTGTGTGTGTGTGTGTTAACGAGTGGGTGCGAGTGATGTCATTGCATGCATTTACCATACCTCAGTAGCAAATTTCTCTTTGTGGAAAACAATACAGTTTCATAATTATGTCTTATCCTTTCGTATATTATCATCTCATCTTACTTTTATCCAGATGTAAATGAAGGACAACACCGACTGTGATTGACATAGCGAGGATAAACAGCAGGCCCAGAATGACGAGTGCTATAGTTCTCTTTCTCCTGTACTCCAGTTCCTTGTCCGAGACTCTGAGGAGAAAAGTCAGCTTTAGACCTCTTTTCGGAACCTACTTAAGCAAGTACGTACACATCCAGGGTCTCCACTCTTAGCGGGGACACTGTCAATCACAGAGACATTATTTGTGAAAGACGTTTCAATAAATATTTAAGGACCAGGGTGGGGGTGGGGGGGGGGGATAACTTACACAGCATTCACGTCGACGCTTATCCGTACGGAATCTAATGTAGGCAAAGTATTTTCAAACAAACTATCTCAAAACCTATTTTTGTATGCTAATATTAAAAAAACAAAATTAAATGAGAAAAAATCTAATCAGTCCTAGTAATTATAAGTCCAGTAATTAAGTTTCAATTTGTGAGCATTAGTTAGAACAAAAACATTGCAAGGATGTATTCGAAGTGAAACAAAAATACCTACTGTAAAATATAAGATAAATCAGTTTATTTTGTTGGAGTAAAGAAAAACACACTAATACAACATCAATAGGTATTGTCGTTCAGTGCTAAAAAAAATAAGAAAGAGAGACAAAATCAATAGAATACTGGTGAATAAACGGAGGAAGACCTACCTCTGACACCCTCCACCCACCACCTAAAGAATAAATTATTGAAAGACTCAACTATGCACTCAATTATTCAATTATTCTGATTTTATTTCAATATTGATAGCCACACACTATGCCTACTTACAGACTGGACTCGAGACTGTGTGACGTCACGCATGTGTAAGCAGAAGTTGCGCCAGACGTCATCGAAAGCTGGGACTCTAACGAGGCTCCTGATTGGCTATTCGTCACTTCGTCCTCTTCCGTTGTGGGTGTGGCTAAAACTTCTTCCGGGGCGGGTAGTTCGACAGGCGGTTCTAACGAATTGGAGGCTCTGAAAGTCTTTGTGATGAGGTCCAGAAGCTGGAATGAATGGTGAGAGATGAACATTTAGTTCTAGAGAACCAGCGCCTAGCTATGATGTAAAGGTTAGGCGCTTCACCATCGTACACAGTGCAAACCCGAGTTCCATTCCCGAGCTGGGAGAATTTTTATTGAGTATGTCTGTCTTTCTGGGGGGAAAACGAGGAGAGGGGGGGGGGGTGTTTCCCTCCCCGTCAGTCCGGGTTTGAATTAACATCAAAGTTGAAACCTTATATAACCTAGATAGTTTGACGGAGTGTAGAATCACATATATTAAACAGAAAAAAGTTCTAGAAAGAAAATAAATGAGACAACGGAGTGAAATGAAACTGCGTATGCGTATAACGCCACTGCAACACTGTAAGGTTATTTAAGAGACGGAACCTCCCGAACTTATTGCAGTATTCTAGACCATCCCCTTGCATTGTTTTACATGCAGCACGTCATTTAGCATGGAGTTGGGCGGGCCGGATTTCATCTGTTGTAGCTATAAAAGCCTGTCACTGTATCGTCTTCGGCAGTATAGAGCATAACAAACCTGCTCATTAACTTTTAAAAGTCGTATATCAATTCCCTGTTTCCTTGAAGCGAATTGTTTTGAAAATAAACATACATTAGCATGTTCCTCATGAAAGAGACAGGATTCAAGCTATGATGAACTTGTATTATCAACCAACGTGATCAGAAAAAATGCATATTAGGTGTGGTGATATATATGAGGATGCAGTAAGTACACTGTAGTACACATTATGTACAAGTAAGAAGATATTTATGATACATGAGAAAAAAAAAAACTAAGAAAAAAGGACAATAGCGCAGCGCCAGTCAGTAGACTTGCCGACATGTAAGAGTTAGTGTCTGAAACTCCATTCTATCCACACTCCAACTGTAGTCATAAAAATTAGTGTCAAAGCACGTTGTCTCCGGCCTGCCATAGAACAATGCATTGTTTGGGCAGTCCGAACGAATTCGGCAACAGCATTCGTGTGTCGTTTCTCGTTATCCTTGTGGCCTTGTTGTCGACCTTTGAAAGTCTTAATGGGCAGTTAGGAGGGACAAATCGGGGTGACAGTGAGCCGAGCTAAGGCATGTTTAAGACAGAAAATAATACATGTGTAATTTTTTTCTCTCTTTTTTTCTACTTTTCTTTTCTGATTTTTTTTTGGTTTTGTAAGGGGCTTGTATCTACCAAAGCCTTTCCTGAGGCATCGGATTTTGGGCTGTTGCCTTAAAAGATTTTGCCTTACACTTAGAAGACGTGAATGCAATTCACAGTATCTATAGTTTTTGTAAGTTTTACAACACTTGGTTTGTACAAAAGATCATAATATAAATGCCGAAGAACCTTCTTTCCACCTCTCTTCCGATAGGATGTGTCAAGCAAAAGTTTTCTCTAGCAATTCGTGTTCATCTTCCAGATCCAAACTCCACTATCACTACATGGAATTGTAGTGTTGGTTTATGTCAGCATCGATATTGTCCTGATCCTTTTTGGAGTCGGGATGCTTCGAACCTGCTCGTCAGGACCAATCAAGACCGAGTCCAATGTTAACAGCACTGCCAGTTTCGTTAAAAGAGAAACGTCCAACATACACATGAAACCTTAGAGGAGACGCAAGAAGAATACGAAATTAGATCTTTGGTATAAGTGTTTGAAGGCAGGGAGTCAAGACTGGTTACCTCCACACCTGTGCGTAGTCCATGCACCTGAGCAGAGTTGAGGAAATAAAACACATTGTGCCCTCAAGAAATTTGTGGTTTAGTTTAAGCTTAAGTGGGAGGGGTTTTTTTTTGGCACTTAACAAACAGTTATGCCACATAAGTGTGGAAGATTAGAGGAGTGGCAAGAGAATAACATCAAAGAATAAAAGATAAGAGATAAGAACGATAAAGATGTCTAACAAGAAAAAAGAGCAAACCTCAAACCAAGCCCCCCCCCCAAAAAAAAACACCCCAAAACAAACAAACAAACAACAAACAAACAAACAAAAAACAAACAAAACAAAAACAAAACAACCTCACAGGTTGTGGCTCGTAAAGGCGGATTCGTATGAAATTATTATCATATTATTTTGATGAGGGGTTTTGAAACTTTTAAATGAAACAAGGAACCAAAATAAAAATCCAATATCAACATTAGAGATACCGTTATCGCCACGCTAGTACTACATACTACTTTTTTTTGTAAAGTGAGTGAGCTTGTGCTGACTGCTGTTCTACTCTTCGTATTTATAAGCGTCCGCAATCTGCTGTTTAGGTTACTTGAGATGGCAGGGTCGGAGTTCGAACATCAGCACGTTGTATCCTTGGGAAAAGCTGTGAAACAAGAATCTTCGCATTTGGCACTATCTTTTGGAGATGAAACACAATAGTTTGTCTATCAATGTCTGACGATGATCAACGTATCTGTAGAGTAGAATAAAATATTTCAAAGAAAAAGTAGAAGAAACAAGGGTTGAGATGATTTGTTGGTTTTGCTGTGGTTAAAGGGACATATACTGGTAGAGAGGAGTTTGCAACATTTTGAGCATTCAAAAGCTTCTTTTCCACGGCATGTGAATTTGCACATCTAGTGGGGTTTCTCCCATGGTCTCAGCATTTCTAAATCATAAAGCCTCTAATGACTTGCAGCCGAGATTTGAAAACCTTAACAGATAGGTGATGGGGAAATATGAGGATGAATTAGTTTTTTTTGAGCATCCAACTGAAAGTGTTAGGAGGGGGGTTGGGAGGGGGAAAGGATACAACATTCCACGCTAAGCCGGTTATAGTTTTTAAAACAAAACGTCCCAACTGTGTTCCTACATCCGAGTAGCAAAATCTACAAAGCTCTAGTCTACCATGGAAACAGAGGGGCGTTGAATCTGCGTATGATGTACAGCTCAAGACATAATGTTCCCTTCTTAACCACCCCCTCCCCGCACCCCTCACCCTTCATTTCTTGGAGTAATCTTTTAATTTATGGCTCCCAAGGTCGCAAAACGTTCGCGATATTTTTAGAAAACTATTAAAGCAAAAAGAGCTGAAGTCTTCTGAGACACAAATGACAGCCTTATGATATTCGTGCAGTGCAGTTTTAAGCCAACGAGTGTTTCCGTGAAGCCAAGAGGAATTCAAAAGTGTAGCTCTAGAGTCTGTTTTGCATCTCAGATGAGCCCCGGGCTCTTTCAAGCCCTTCATAAAAACTAATCCGCTTAATGCCCGGCATGTCTATACGTACGTGCAAGCATTGCCGGGTGATGATATACGTCACTGTTGAGCTCAGGAATTATGTCAACACGTCAAAACTTCAAAACGTCAAAACGTCAAAATTTTTACCCTGCAGATAGCGCAAACTAGGATGTGACAATGCACTTGTTGCTTTTTTTTGTTGGGGGGGGGGGGGGAGGGGGGGGGGGGGGTTGTTGGGGGGGGGGGCTGTTTCATAAAATTTTTACAGCACTTGCTAAACGATTAGGTCATGTTAGTGACGAAGAAAAGAGGTGTTGCAAATGTGTTACAAGCACAAAGAAAGAGAGATATGGTCGATAGGTTTTTGATAGGGAAGAAGCAGCAAAACACACCAGAAGAGCACCCTCCGACCACACAGGTGCGTTGAGTGCGTGGAGAAAGGTAGAAATTCAGTCAAAATTGAAGCCCTTAGAAAAAATCCCAATCCAAACAAATAAAGGAAAGAACAAAAACACAGCATTAGTCAAAAGACCAAAGAAACAAGTCATGGAGGTCGACTGTGTTTCTTTCATTTGATCATACGAATAACTGACGTTATTTCCAAGTACAACTGTACGAGAAAGAAATACAACCCGTCACAACGTTCAAGGTTTGCATTTTTCTGTTTTGATATGTCTTAGCTTGTTCGGTTTTGTTCATCGATATTGGGTGATTGTCTTGGACAGGTGGGCATTAAAACAGGTTCAATAACTACAATTAACAACATTGGCCGCATGTCCCTTCACACTCACACATACACATGCGCAAACTCTCTCTCTCCCCCGCCCCCCCCCCCCTCTCTCTCTCTCTCTCTCTCTCTCTCTCTCACACACACACACACACACACACACACACACACACACACACACACACACACACACGCAACTACGCAGACATACATTCTTACATGGAGAGAGAGAGAGAAAGAGAGAGAGAGATAGATAGAGAGAAAGAGAGAGAGAGAGAGAGGGGGGGGAGTGGAAGAGGGACAGACAAACAGACCGACAGACAAACAGACAAAGAGATAAAATTAAAGCGAACGAAGAAAAAAGCTCCGTAACATACAGAACCAACCCGCCAAACAACCAACCAAACAAACAAACAACCAAACAATCAACCAACCAAACAAACAAGCAAACAAATGGCCCCGACGACAGAGCCTAACCAATAGACCCACTATTTACCTTGACCGGTGTTTTTTGACCAGTCCAGATCTGACGTACACGCCTCCGGGTCTGTTTACACTGGCACAGATTTGCCCGGGATCAGCACATTCCCAACTGTCAGATTGATGAGCGCTCCCCCGAGACCTTACATGATTTATCGTTGTCACTTTGTCTTATGTTTATGGTCCCTCTTCAGAATCTGTTCCCTTCTATCCTTCCCATTGATTTGATTTGTCAGAGATCACGTTTGTCCATCCCCATTTTTTTCTGCTCTGTGTCCTGATTTGGTGACGAATATTGGCAATTTATAAATATAATATTATGTCAATAATATTATACATAGTTGCTACTGTTATAGTTAGGTTGTCCAGAGTAACAACCTCCCCCCCAAAACAACAACAACAACAACAACAACAACAACAAAAAACAACAACAAAACAAAACAACAACAATAAGAAAAAACCTCACTTAAATTAATACCAAAAAAAAATTGATGATGATGATGATGATGATGGTGATGGTGATGATGATGATGATGATGATGATGATGATGATGATGATGATGATGATGATGATGATGATGATGATGATGAATAAATATTGAAGATAATGATATTGTTAAATCTTGGTTTTAGTTCAGTTCATCGTTTGACGCCTACGCTAGATCCCCACAGGCTGTCCTGAGGGGCAGGGTCACATTCGTTCATGCCTATTATTTCGAGCATGTCTTGGCAGACACCTAAGGTATTTTTGATGAACATAAGGCTTATCAGCTTTTGGATAGGATTTTGGCCATTCTATAGATCCCAAGATCAGAGCCTGTCAACCTTTTTATAGCCATCACCCACTTTTGCCAGAATATTTTCGTACCGTACTTTTACATGTAATTCCAAGCGGAACATTAAGTAATACCAGTGATCCCCACTGCCCATCAAAATTATTGTGAGACATCGTGGTGAAATCAGGTTCTAGTCAAATTTATAAAGATTGAAGAAACCGGCATTTTTCCGCTGATTTGACAATATTTATTGATATTAATTTCACAGAGCACCTTATATGTCCTTTTAAGAACACAGTTCTGTGTGGATACGACTAACAAGAGCTGATTTAAGGCACTGAAACTGTTTTGCAGTTTTCAAGGACTCTCAAACTATGGAAGTCACCAAATTTCGGCGACCTATTTTTCGATAACTTTACCTCAGACATCACGAGACTCCCCCCCCCTCCCGCCTTCAATCGCAAATTCTTTACTTTTATTCGAGATAGACCGGTATATTTTTAAAATCAAAAGCAAGATAAGTAAACAAGTTGTGTAAGATGGTTCCAAAAGTTCATTTATCCCCCAAAACGACGAGAGCCTGATTGAACCACGTCATGACCCAATTACCGAATCTCTCAAAACAGGGAGATATTGCCCAGGTTGGAAAGCACTGCAAAGGAGGAAAATCATGTAATTAAAAGTAATGGTATAACTAAAGCAAAGAAAGAAGCCCGCAAGCTGCATACATCCACAGTGGAAGTGGAGCTTCTGAACGTCCAAAATGTGGCAAGCTTTTCTCTGCCAGAATTGGTCTCATCAGCCAAGGCAGAAGCCACAAGTCATCTTAAACTTCAAATTCTTTCAATTCTTAAAATTTTTCTTTTTCGCTTCTTTTCTCGCTCTCTCTCTCTCTCTCTCTCTCTCTCTCTCTCTC
>NW_004797372.1:1432541-1435969 GCF_000002075.1 Aplysia californica
TCTCTCTCTCTCTCTCTCTCTCTCTCTCTCTCTCTCTCTCTCTCTCTCTCTTTCTCTCTCTCTCTCTCTACCCCCAACACAAACACACCCTCTCTCTCTTTCTCTCTTTATTTCTCTCTCTCTCTCTCTTTCTCTCTCTCTCTCTCTCTCTCTCTCTCTCTCTCTCTGTGTGTGTCACAATATATGGCTGCCATTTTAACGCCTATTTTACGTCTGTCGCCCCGCCTTCTTCCAAATATAAAAGCAAACATTTCGTTTTTAAAAAAGATAGCTGGATACCTTTAAATCAACAGCAAGACAAACATTCAAACTTTCCAATGATACAAATAATGCCCAAAAATTGGTGAGCGTGTGATTCCACCGTGTCGCGATACAAAATATTATATTCAAAAGCCGTCGGTTGCAGGTGATGACACATTCAATCCTTGTCTGAGGGAGACCATTGGGCCATCTATATCATGTCAGGCCGGATTAGTGGACAGGTCAGTTGTTTACCTCCGGCATGGAGCAAACGGAGCGACGGAGACAGAGAGAGAGAGAGGGAGAGAGAGAGAGAGAGAGAGAGAGAGAGAGAGAGAGAGAGAGAGAGTATGAGAGGAGAGTGGAAGAGGGACAGAGAGAGAAATAGAGGGAGAGGGAGAGGCAGAGAGAGGGGAAGGCGAGAGAGAGGGGGGGAGAGAAAGATACACAGTGTGTGTGTGTGTGTGTGTGTGTGTGTGTGTGTGTGTGTGTGTGTGTGTGTGTGTGTGTGTTTGTGTGTGTGTGCGTGAGAGAGAGAGAGAGAGAGAAAGAGAGAGATAGAGAGAGAGAGAAAGAGAGAGAGAATATGTGCCTTTCTTCCACAGGAATCACAGTCTCTGCTGCAGTGTGTAAAGTACATAGTAAAAAAGCCCTATCACCATTATACTAAGGTTGTTTAAGAGGCAGAACCTTCGAATTTAGCGTCCATTTTCAACTGAATAGTACCAACTGGGCTGGGCTGAGAGAGTTGAAAACTCCACAAAATGGCACTAGTTCAAGAACGCCCAGGGCCACCCTCTCTGTTGTGTAGCTTGTTTGTGCGAATTGTAATTACAAATGTGTCACTCTCCCACCCACCCAATTTAAACAACCGAGGATGCAGACTGCTTTAATTTTGCTTGTGATTAGAGGGAGACATAGTCCCAAAAGAAAAAAAAATAGACTTACTCAATTAAAAAATCAAAAAGACAACAACAACAATAGCAGTGGCAACAACAACATAAGCAACAGCAGCAGCAGCAGCAGCAGCAGCAACAGCAACAATAACGACAACACCACCACTATCAACAATAAAAAATCCCCAACAAATCCATACAATGAAACCGAACCCATTTCATCTGCGTGCAGTGGCGAAGCGCCTAACGGCTACACCACAGAAACGGTAGTTGTATCTCTACGAAAGTCGTAAACAACCTACAAAGCTGGCAGCGGCCACAATGTACCCATTAAAATACATACCGTTGACTGGCCACGTAGATCTATGTGATAAATCTCTCCTGCGGGGCGTGCGGAATGGGATTTTCTATTTTATTGGTCAGAACATTGTCTTGGTCGCCTGACCGTAAAAGTACGTCTTTTGTTTCGTTAACACAGTGCGTTCATTGTTTTCACAGACCTTGTGTGTTGTACGTCACTTCCGGAAGATGTCTAGGATCTTAACAGGTTGTCTAAAAGATGGCGTGAACACGGAATGATGTCTTTTGAAGATGTAGACTTTAATTGTTTACGGCATCAGTGGTTTACTAAACGATCTGATGATGTAACAAACTTAATAATATATAACTGACCTACCAGTTAACCGACTACCTAACATACTATGAAATGTTTGATTCACACTTTTTTTTCTAATGTATTTTTTGTCTTTGTTTTTGGGAGAGGGCTGGGATTTGGAGGGTTAGTGTGGTTTACTCATTTTGTTCCTATCAAACATCTATCTTCTTTATCCACCTTCCTTTTTGTGATTGTTTCTCTCTTGTAACACCCGTCACCTTCGACACTTATAATATGGCCTTATTGTGTTTCATTAGTTTCAAGTACTGTAAAACACCTACTTAAACTAAGAAAAGGATGGGAAGTTGATGTTTGGACAGATGGTTGTCTTGGACTTGTGGCCGTCAGAGCAGGCTCAACTGAACTTAATACAGGGATTTATTTATAATATAATTTGGATTTGTCCTCTCCAAAACAATGTAACTGTTGTTTTAGATATTCACTAAAACTCACTTTATTATTGAATCTATTTATCTCATCTCTCTCAGCTATTAAAAAAAACGCTCAAAGTTATCCGGGTTCCATTCAATTTCTTGATATTTTAAATTTACATGTATTTCTAAAAATAAGCATGAAACAGCTTCGTGGGAACCTCAAAGTGACATAGACTGAATTAAAATTTGTGAGGCAAACACCAAAAGAGTATTGAGGAGTCTACGAGAAAATGGAAGCATGGGGATATCAATTCTAACAACTCATGGCTTTATTTTTCTGTAACAGACGGGTTGGTCCTGTCACATATTTGATAATAAATCAAAGGAGATTAATTTGATTCAATCAATGGAGAGGGATTTTGATTTTTTTCAAATCTCCATTTTGTGACTATGGCAGATATGCTTTTCTTAATTTAACAAACCGATTGAAAATGCAAGTTAGATTAATTAAAGCCACCAGTTGATACTTGATTCTAAGTTGATTAGCCCAAAGTACAAGATTTCTCAGAGATCTTTCTCCCATCAGAGCTGCTATTTAAGGATAAGCAAACCTCGGGACAGCTTGTCAAGCAATGTGAGGGGACGACAGCTTTGAAATAGATGGACACTGGGGCTGTGTCCTTGAGTAAATCTTTGACCATTAACCAAAATAACATGGGCGTTGCACTTTTACGACCAACTAAAGTGTGCGTGCCCAGTGTGCTGATGCATTATTACTGAGTATTGTTATCATTGTTATTATTATTATTATTATTATCATAATTATTATTATTATTATTATTATTATAATAATTATGATGATTATTTCTAGAATTTCTTTTTTTAACATCATCATTATTTTTAGAATTTCTATTATTATTAGAATTTGCTTTTTAGTTTATGAGACATAATTTTTGTCTGTCTCAGTATACGCTGTTATAAGGCACAGTTTGGAAAGAAAACAAGCCCGTTTCTTTTTTTTCATCTGTCTTTATGTCCGTTAGTTCAGTTTTTAAATTTTTTTTCCTTCCCACTTTCACCTCCCCACCCCTTCCTCTTTCTCTCTCTCTCTCTCTCTCTCTCTCTCTCTCTCTCTCTCTTTCTCTCTCTCTCTCTCTCTCAATATATATATAAATATATATTATATATATATATATATATATATATATATATATATATATTTATGTATCTAAGTGTTTCATATTCCCTTTTTTCTTTCTGTTT
>NW_004797372.1:1436069-1437633 GCF_000002075.1 Aplysia californica
TCTACGAAAGTCGTAAACAACCTACAAAGCTGGCAGCGGCCACAATGTACCCATTAAAATACATACCGTTGACTGGCCACGTAGATCTATGTGATAAATCTCTCCTGCGGGGCGTGCGGAATGGGATTTTCTATTTTACTGGTCAGAACATTGTCTTGGTCGCCTGACCGTAAAAGTACGTCTTTTGTTTCGTTAACACAGTGCGTTCATTGTTTTCACAGACCTTGTGTGTTGTACGTCACTTCCGGAAGATGTCTAGGATCTTAACAGGTTGTCTAAAAGATGGCGTGAACACGGAATGATGTCTTTTGAAGATGTAGACTTTAATTGTTTACGGCATCAGTTGTTTACTAAACGATCTGATGATGTAACAAACTTAATAATATATAACTGACCTACCAGTTAACCGACTACCTAACATACTATGAAATGTTTGATTCACACTTTTTTTTCTAATGTATTTTTTGTCTTTGTTTTTGGGAGAGGGCTGGGATTTGGAGGGTTAGTGTGGTTTACTCATTTTGTTCCTATCAAACATCTATCTTCTTTATCCACCCTCCTTTTTGTGATTGTTTCTCTCTTGTAACACCCGTCACCTTCGACACTTATAATATGGCCTTATTGTGTTTCATTAGTTTCAAGTACCGTAAAACACCTACTTAAACTAAGAAAAGGATGGGAAGTTGTTGTTTGGACAGATGGTTGTCTTGGACTTGTGGCCGTCAGAGCAGGCTCAACTGAACTTAATACAGGGATTTATTTATAATATAATTTGGATTTGTCCTCTCCAAAACATTTTAACTGTTGTTTTAGATATTCACTAAAACCCACTTTAGTATTGAATCTATTTATCTCATCTCTCTCAGCTGTTAAAAAAACCGCTCAAAGTTATCCGGGTTCCATTCAATTTCTTGATATTTTCAATGTACATGTATTTCTAAAAATAAGCATGAAACAGCTTCGTAGGAACCTCAAAGTGACATAGACCTGAATTAAAATTTGTGAGGCAAACACCAAAAGAGTATTGAGGAGTCTACGAGAAAATGGAAGCATGGGGATATCAATTCTAACAACTCACGGCTTTATTTTTCTTTAACAGACGGGTTAATCTTGTCACAAATTTGATAAGAAATCAAAGGAGATTAATTTGATTCAATCAATGAAGAGGGATTTTGATTTTTTTCAAACCTCCATTTTGTTACTATGGCAGATATGCTTTTCTTAATTTAACAAACCGATTGAAAATGCAAGTTAGATTAATTAAAGCCACCAGTTGATACTTGATTCTAAGTTGATTAGCCCAAAGTACAAGATTGCTCAGAGATCTTTCTCCCGTCAGAGCTGCTATTTAAGAATAAGCAAACCTCGGGACAGCTTGTCAAGCAATGTGAAGGGACGACAGCTTTGAAATAGATGGACACTGGGGCTGTGTCCTTGAATAAATCTTTGGCCATTAACCAAAAGAAACAGGGCGTTGCACTTTTACGACAAACTAAAGTGTGCGTGCCCAGTGTGCTGATGTATCATTATTGAGTATTGTTATCATTGTTATTATTTTTTTTAT
>NW_004797372.1:1438083-1443622 GCF_000002075.1 Aplysia californica
ATATATGTATCTAAGTGTTTCATATTCCCTTTTTTCTTTCTGTTTGTCTTTCTTTCTTTCTTTCTTGCTTCCTCTCTTTCAGTCCTTCTGTTAGTTAGGTTCTCTTTTTTTCGTTTTCCCCCTGTTTGTTGGTCTTTTTCGTTATTGTTTCTTTCAATGCGTCTTTGCCGCGTTCTATTTATTTCTTTACCATTTTCGTTCGTGTTCCCTTCTGCCCTTTACTCGTCTCTCTGACTCTCTTCTCTCAATGTTTCTTTTTTTCTGTATAACTTTTTTTCTTTCTGTCTTTCTTTTTCAGTCTTTCTGGATGTCTATTCTTCTTTCATCAGTCCTAGTTTCTTTTCTTTTTGTCTTTCTTTTATTTCATCCCTTCTTTCTTTCTTTCTCCCCTTTCATTTGTTCTTTTTTATTTCTCTTCTTTCAGTCTTTCTATCTTTTTTCGTTCTTTCTGTCTGTCTTTCTTTCCATTTTTCTTCTCTTCCTGTCTTTCCGTGTCTTCCCGCTTTCCTTTTTACGAGTTTTACTTTCTATAATATTTCTTTTGATGTCCAGTCGCTGAAGTCCAAGGTCCCATGGCACGGGACACAGGCGCCAGCGGGGATCTGCGCTCTAAGTGCTCTTGTCACCTCCAGACTGAGGGCGACCAGACAAGCCCAGCCGCTTAATCCATCGTCCACGCGGGAGGTCGACGGTGTCTTATTCTGGTACAAAACACAGAAACTTTGACTAATTTCTCTGCAGGGAAGGCGCAGCTAGCCTAAATAGACTCGGTCAAGTCGGAGATGGTCACGTCAGACCAGGGACTGTCATTTTGGGGACTGTGACGTCAGACACCTTCGCACCCGTAAAGTATGCAGTATAACGGCTCTATAAACACTGTTATGTTATTCAAGAGGCGGGACCTTTTAATTTAATATCCATCTCCGATACGACAGAGTTATGGGTTAGAGAGCCTTGAAAACTCCCCCAAAGCGACCCCAGTTTAAGAATGCCAACAGAACCGAGCCACCTGTGCTGAGAGCATTGAAAGCTCAACAAAAAAGACCACAGTTCAAGAATGTCTGACCAACACGGAAGCAAACCAGGACCATCCACTTCGTAGTCTATCACGATACCAACTGGGCTAATGGCGAGCGCCCCTGTCATGTCAGAGAGATTAAGGTCTGAACCATGACGACAGATGCAATGACGTCAGATGCGGTGACGTCAGATGTCGTCATGTTAAAGACAGTCGCGTCAAAATACACAGAAACCTTTAAAGAGTACATTTTGTATAGCAACAACTTTTTAGCTTCTTGTGAGCGTACATTCCAACTATTATGCATGCACGATTTTAAATTGATCTGACTTCATGTGAGTTGACTGGAGTTAATTTAGGAAGGATCTATTAACTAAATTTCTCGCACTACACAGATCTCCGATACAGATTTTGGTTGTCATACCCAAATGGAAACACTAAAGTGAAATCATCGAAAGGAAAGAAGTTCTGCTGTGCCCTTCACGCTGAAAGGTAAAAAAGAATAGTAGTATGATTATACATGCATTAAAAATAGCTAGTCGTGGTCAACCTTGATAGTTCTAATCTAAATAAAGTGTAGGGGTGGGGGGGGAAGGAGGGGGGGGGAGTCTTATGTAGATTCTGGTGAAATTCCGCCTTCTTTGTTCTACCGAGAATTAACGATTCATAGTGATAAAATACAACTGCCTTTTTCAACAGTGTTGCCAGTTTGGTGACACTTATTAATGCATGAAAAACCTCAATTAAGTTTCTGGATGAACCCAGTTTCACATAGTTTCTAAATCTTTCTTTTCTTTTTATACTAATGTGTAAAATGCAGACATCAAATTTGGACAAGCACGTTAAAAATATAACTGCTTTACTTTTAGTGCTTGTAAAAGCAAAACGAGACAGACCAGAACTAACGGTGGGTGGAGACGAAACAGGACTTTAAGGGTCAAAACGCAAGTGGTGCTAAGTAGTAAAGCAATAATAAATTTGTACATACAGCATAGAGCTGTTTGCTGCCATGTATGGGTTGCCCTCAAAGCGCTGACGTCAGAACGTGTGCAGGTTTATTACATGGTGTCTAAGTCTAAGTGTAGGGTGTCTGAGTAAGAAAGCACCTTTTGTATTTGTGCTTGTGTATGCGTATGTGTGCGTATGTGTTTATGTATGTGTATGTGTGTGTGTGTGTGTGTGTGTGTGTGTGTGTGTGTGTGTGTGTGTGTCTGTGTTTTTTTGTTTTTGTAAAGTGTTTTACTGTGCTCGCAACTGCATAAGGTCATATGAGCGCGCGGGACACACCTAATATTTTCAGTTGGTAGGAAACTTTGAATTTAGCCCAGGTGGTGGCCGAAACCTACTCTTATCGATTTAAGACCACCAATGTATCTTTAACGTGCGCAACTTGCACCCGGGCCCTCCGAGATTTTTCACCCTTGTCCGAGAAGGCTAGGTGTAGATCTTTCCTACCAGAAGATCAGGGGTGTGGTAGAAAGATAGCAGTAAGGAGGAGCCAAGGAGTAGCAGTATAAAGGCTGCAGAAAGAGTCAGGAGCCCAGAGGAGGGGGCAAAGGAGGTGAGGGGTGGGGGCGGAAAGTGGAAATGAAAGCAGACAACAGAACATTGTGTGTCTGTGTGTGTGGGTGTGCATATACACATAACATATTATAAGTATAGTACGTACAGTGCACATGTTGAGAGGTCAAAAGACAATGTTATAATCACCAATGATTTGTTAGAAATATTTTCCGTACCAATATGTTTAATAGAGCCTCATCTGTTCATACAATTGAATGCATTCCTACACACATACACTTCCTCTTGCGCGAGCACACACACACATACACAAACACACTCCCACACACACACACACACACACACACACACACACACACACACACACACACACACACACATTTACTCAAAGAGCCTCTAATGAAAAATAAACAAGACTGTGTCAGCACACTCTCTGACCAAGCGAAGACAATATATTACCCCCATCCCCCAAACAAAACCTTACAAAGGGGTACGCCTCAGAGATTTAATGGGGGCTCTCGTGGCCTAGAGGTTAAGGTGTTGGCCTCTCATTCAAAGGTCCCGGGTTCGAATCCGGGTAGCGACCGAAAAATTTTCTTCTCTAAAATTGTCTCCTTTCACCTCCTTTTCTGCTCTCTTGCAATGTTCTGTTGTCTGCTTTCATTTTCACTTTCTGCCCCCACCCCCTTACCCCCTCACCTGCTTTGCCCCTTCCTCTGGGCTCCTGACTCTTTCTGCAGCCTTTCTACTGCTACTCATTGGCTCCTCCTTACTGCTGTCTTTCTGCCACACCCCTGATCTTCTGGTAGGAAAGATCTACACCTAGCCTTCTCGGACAAGGGTGAAAAATCTCGGAGGGCCCGTGTGGAAGTTGCGCACGTTAAAGATCCCTTGATGGTCTAAAATCGATAAGAGTAGGCATCGGCCGCCACCCGGGCAAAATTCAAAATTTCCTACCAACTGAAAATATTAGGTGTGTCCCGCGCGCTCATATGACCTATGCAGTTGAGAGCGCCGTAAAACACTTTACAAAAACAAAAAACAAAAAAGAGATTAAATGGGCCTAGAAGAACACGGATGCAGGGAAAGTATTCTCCCCGTAAATGTCACGATATGAAGCAATTTACAACAAAAAATGCTCCTAACTTTTACCTTCTTTTATTTTCAAGTGGTGTATATTACTCAACGTACTTTGGAACCCTAAGTTCTCAGACAGGTAGAATGGCGGGCGAGAGACAATAGTGTTTATTGTAGAACCATCTGAAAAGCAACGGCTATGTACGAGAATGATAATGACAATAGTAATGAGACTGATAATAATAGTTTTTTTAATAATAATTTTTATAATAAGAATAGTAGTAGTAGTAGTAGTAGTAGTAGTAGTAGTAGTAGTAGTAATAATAATAATAATAATAATAATAATAATAATAAGGGGAAGAAAGATAGAGGGAGAGATATTACAATGGTGGAGAGAGAGAGAAAGAGAGAGAAAGAGATTAAGAAAGAAAGAAAGAAAGAAAGACAGAGAGAGAGAGAGAGAGAGGGAGAGAGAGAGAGAGAGAGAGAGAGAGAGAGAGAGAGAGAGAGAGAGAGACTGAGAGAGAGAGAGAGAGAGAAAAGAGTGAGAGAGAAAAAGAAAGAGAAACAGACAGACAGACAGACAGACAGACAGACTGAAACAGATAAACAAGCAGTGAGAGAGAACCGCCGAGCTTAGAGAAAGACAGAGAACAATCCTCACTCTTGTTTTAAACAACTACATCAGAGGCTGACGAATTATCTCATAAACTGCACCCAACCACACCGCCCTGCCAACAGTGGACGCTCGTCTTCACTCAAAAACATTTGGCCCCTTTTCACAGACTTGCAAAATTCGTGGACTCCGCAGCTGATTCATTTATGAAAAAGTACCAAACTAAAAAAACATAAACTCATCTACTTGGCAAGGTAGTATGTGGTTTAACGTGGTATTTACAAGACTATGTTTCCTGTCAGGGTTCTTTAGTAGAATCAGACATAGCGTTGGACAATGAAGGCGTGGTCAGTCGACATTCACAATTTTTTTCGTTAATTACGGCTACTCGAAGTGAGGAAGAGCTTTTCGAATGCTTTGAGATTTTACGGACAATTGGTTTTTGTTTAATATTTCTCATCCCGGTGTGAAGTTCAAAATTAAATCTTATATTATTTATGGGAATTCGGCAATAGTTTGTACTTGATGAATATGAAACAGCTTGATAACGTGAGCTAGTAAAAGTATCGAGGACCTTTGCTGATGGACTTAATAATATTTTTATTTTAAATAGAACAAAAAGCTCATTTGCACAAGAAGTTGGAATAACCCTCAGCAACTTCACGCTTTTTGGTTCCTCAAAATCACACAGCATAAAATAATCTTAACTTCCTCGTTGAATCACCATAGCGTTCATAATATGTTGCTGTGTGTGGTGACACAAGCAGCAACAACAGTCATAATTTGATCACTTGGAGAGAAAAAAAAGAGAGTAGTTGTTTTCGGAAGGTTCATTTTATGCAAAGTTATGAAGAATAAGTGAAAGTATATTATTTGTGCCATTGGCGTCCTACTTTTGAATTTTCCCAGTTCTCTCCCTCTCACCCCTGTCTCTCTCTCTCTCTCTCTCTCTCTCTCTCTCTCTCTCTGTCTCCCACTCTCTCTCTCCCCTCAGTCAGAACAGATTCGACTTTTTATGTACGTGTTTCACGCCCCCATCAATACAGTGATTAGATTATTTAGGGAGCGGGCTTCGACCCTGCATGCCAGGGTTTACTCTGGTGGTGAGGGATACAAATTTTCAGGATAAAGACGACGATATTCCATTAAACTTCTCCTCTAACGGTAATGGAGTTTTACAACTTCTGAATACTACGACAAAGATACACAAATAGGTCATATACATGTTGAAGTTTAGAATTATTACTAATGAACAACATACGAAGAAGAGAAGGAGGAAAGAAGAAGGACGAGATATATATATATAT
>NW_004797372.1:1443722-1446222 GCF_000002075.1 Aplysia californica
TATCTATCTATCTATCTATCTATCTATCTATCTATCTATCTATCTATCTATCTATATATCTATCTATCTATCTTTCTATCTATCTCCTTTTATTTCTGCTAAGCTCGCTCCACTGGATCGCTTAATCTGTTTCTTTTTCTCTTCTTTTCTATCTATCTATCTGTTCGTGATTATTGAAAGTTTAGAGTCTTTTCGCCTCTCTGTTTTTCCTCTTGGTATCATTTATCTTGCATTCAATTCATTGTCACTCAAACCACAAGCACACACACACACACACACACTCACACACATACACACACGCACATACAAACACCCACGCACACGCACACACACACACGCACACACACACACACACACACACACACACTCACACACACACACACACGTACCCACATAAAATATTATGTATATCATACATTTTTCACAGATTATGAGTGAAGGCACTGGGTGAATGGGTTGGTACGTGTGTATAATACAAAACAAAACAAAAATTTTACTAGACGGTATTTCTAAAAATAGTAATGAAATGTAAAAAGAAGCGTAAAAGTGCAAAAATGCGAAATTCGAACCTTCCTCGTATTGTAGCAGAACTTGTTTTTTTGTTTTTTAAATTTTTTTTTACGGTTCACTGGTGTAGAAAGAGGAAACCAATGCCGTAATTTGTGCTCAAAATAGTTATTGATGAAACCGTCAGTCGCCTTTTGGCTCAATGCTGGTTCCAGCAATTCATCAAGTACGGCTGAGAGTGGCACATGGGAACTTCTATAACTTTTAAGTGAACTAGATTCTATGATTAGCATGGTTTTTGTGGAGCGGTTAGCCATTTCTTTTACTGAAAAAGCTTTCAGTTTTTGTAAGAGTTTTATGACACCTGCAACACAATAAGGTCATATGAGTGCCGAATGTTAGAGACGTTACAAGAGAATAACAAATACAAAAAGTAAAAGAGAAGGAGAGGAAAATAATCAGGACGATGGATCTTTGATAGTAAAGAAGGAGCACATTTTACGGCACTTCTAGCACAGATAGGTCATATTAAAGTGCCGAATATTAGAGGCGTTACAATAGAATAACAAATGCAAAAAGAGAAGGAGAAGAAATCAGGACGATGGATGTTTGCGATAGTAAAGAAGGAGCAAACCACACCACAGAAAACGCCAACCACTCGCACAGGAAAGCCCATGGTGTTAAACAGAGAAAACAAATTGCCGTCGCTATCCGGATTCGAACCCGGGACCTATTGAATGAGAGGTCAACACCTTAACCACTAGGTCACGAGACGGAGCAAACCACACCACAGAACTCACTAACCACCCACATGTGAAGAAAACCCAAAACAAAACTAAAGTAAAACCATGGAGCACGTGACGTTTTAGAAGGCCATCCAGGGGCGCCCTCTCACGTTGTGGTGTAGGACAAGGGGAATAACTGCCTCGGCTCGGGGCCTGGCACGCCATCATCACTGGAGTTGACATTGTAAAACCAGAGGTCCTGTGGGCCAAGAGACATGTTGTATCAGACGGTAACGTGAGGCTTGACAATCCCACAACTGTGCCTCGCTTTCCCACCATGCCGCATGCCATAGAAGTGGGCTATTGGACAAATAGTCGTACTGGTCTATATCTCGTGGCTTGACACCCCGCTTCTGTGCCTTGCTCTCCCGCAATGCCCCACTCCATGGAAGTGATGTGCTGGACAAACAGTGTAAAATCAAGCGTGTTCAATTCGGGGTAGCAATATGCGATTCTGAATAGCTCGCAGGCCAAAGCAGATACTTCGGTGAAATCGGTTGAAACGCCCGATAAGCTCCTCTAAAGTGAGACTAAAACTGACATTGCACTGAAGCATACTTGTGTCCTTCACCGAATTTAATATGAACTAATGGAGTACAAACAACACTTCAGAATGACGTGCTGCTCGAGGGCACACTAAGAAAGAAGCTTAACCGGCTTATTTATACATAAATTCACAATCTGTTTTCTCTGTCTCAGATGGAAAAAGGGAGGCAACAACACGCCTAGTTTTAACAACCAAAGTCGTGTTTCTAATTTGTGTGGGATGGTCAATTCAAATGTGCCGTAACATTGCTTTCGATCTGGTCCTGATCAGACATTAGTGTCAGCTGCGACAAAAAAATTAAAATTTAAAGAAATTAAGTATGAGATCCATGGCTTCAAGCTACGCCGGAAACAATTGGTTTTGATTTTCAGAAATACAGTCGTAGTTATTTAATCAATTCACAACATACCACTTTCATTACAGATTGCTGGCAAGACTGAAAGTGCTCGTGGGACTGAGCTAGCCCTTGATCTCCCCCCTCCCCATCAACACACACACACACACACACACACACACACACACACACACACACAAACACAAATACACTCATACGCACATTATCACGATATTGTACACTACGTCTAATCAGTACAACGGTAAGCTCATTGACTCAAAACCAGGCAGTTGTTGAAGTGGCACTGAGCCTTATGTCCTTTTCCTG
>NW_004797372.1:1448328-1451042 GCF_000002075.1 Aplysia californica
TTCTTCTTCTTCTTCTTCTTCTTCTTCTTCTTCTTCTTCTTCTTCTTCTTCTTAAAATAAAAAGATCCAACCGTACTGTGTTTAACATATAAAAGGAAACAATTTGGAGATGTAGGCACACTAGCACTAGTTTTGACGCTCCCATCGATACGATTTAGTTAATTTAGGAGGCACACAGCTTCGTCGAGGCCAGCATGCGCCAATCCAGCCTGATAGGGATACAACGTCCTAGCAGAAAGACAGAGATTCTCGATTTCATTTTTCTGATCCAACGGCCTTTTGAGTTCTAACTCTTCGGAAAGATACTGGATAAAATTTCTCACCTCACGAGAACCGAACTCATGTCTTCTGCGTTTGTCGGCAAAGTGTGTAATCGCTACAACACAGGCACTGGTCCAATAATCATTAACAAAGTAGATTATCAATCAACAAACTGAAACATTAATTGTCATTGGTTTAACGCGCCTATCAACGCTAAAAAGGCTTTTCAAAAGACGGGACCTCCGAGTTAAACGTCCATCTCCGAAAGAACTGAGCTAAAAAGAAATTCGTGCTAAGTGCTTTTCCCAAATGGCACAATGTTGGACTGAGCCGAGGCTCGATACCCCGAAACCTTAATCTCACGATTACGAATCTGGTAGACTGACCACTTGGCTAACAACGCACAAGGATCTGCAAGGTCAAAAAGATAAAGGTTAGTGAAGCCCTTCAACCTCAATCCCATCCTTGGAAGATGTACGAGTATCGGAATTTATTGGAAAGTATTATTGAGATATGTCGGTGTCCGACGCAAAACATGCATCTGACTTTGGTCAAACACTTTTTGTTTTGGGGGGAAAGACGTTTTATCGTTCTTATGGTTTTCTAGAACTGCAAAAATATTGCTCTGAGTCTTTTTTTTACTTGTTATAAAATCACACTTTGTTCCACTGATTTAAGATGAAAATGTCTTTAATTCTGACCCCCCCAAAAAAGGTTTAACCCAGTTTGGCTGATACACGGTTAAGATCGGACACTGACACAATGTCAAGACAATACATTGGGGTCTAAAGCTGTACAATCAGCTCAGAGCGATTGACAGCTCGTCAAACGGAACAAGTGACTTGTCAAGGCTAAATGGTGCACTCGTATAAGGAGGAACGATCTCTGCTAATGCTTAGTCCACAGATGACCCAGAATCAGAAACTACTACTACTACTACTACTACTACTACTTCTACTACTTCTACCAATTAAAGTATCAGAAAGATTCTCCACACACACACACACACACACACACACACACACACACACACATACACACAAACACACACACACACACACAAACACACACACACACACAGCCACACTTTTAGAATACGTTAACTGCATTTTTCGGCCACTTATGGTGTCAAAGCAACTCAAAATGGTTGGGACCTCGGGTGTTTTTAATATGTCAAATACGGCCTTAATGGAGGGTTAAAGTTTACTTTTATCGATGTAATAATATGATTGCTGCTTGAGCGCCTCTGTTCTTGTTCCCGTTCTGTGACCGTGACCAATAGCTCTAGAAAGGAGAGGAAAGGGGGGGGGGGGGCAGTTTGAGGAGGGGAGTATTAGGGTGTCAATCACTCACTGCGTTATTATGAAGCTATAATTAGACCTTTGATGACGTCTGGAAGCCTAACAATAGTAAAAAAGTAGATTAATGAGTGTGCAACTCCTTATTTGAGCCATGACGCCGTGGAGTCAGACGCTCGTCAATTGTTTAGCATTTTTAGGGAATCATTGATGTCATCTTCACGCTTGTTCATTTGTCTGGCTTTTAATGAAAGAAATACCAATCTATCTTGAAAAGAAGTCGAGATACTTTTCGATTTAAGTAAAAGGGGATCGTCTGGTAATAGAGGTGAAAAGCAAGACAATTGCTGGAACAGTTTGGTGGCTTAAAAAGCTTGAGAGTCCTTGGAAACTACATAATATTTACATTTGTGTGCATTTTATCAACGTCTTCCAGTAAACTTAACTCAGAAATGTCGGGGTTTTTTTTAAATGGACAAAAATGGTGTTAAGTAGAAAACATAAATTCAATTAAAATTGCTCAAAACGAGTCGGAAATTGTCGGTTTCTTCGATTTTAGTATTTTGACAACCGCCAGCTTTCATCACGATGTCTCACATTTAGTTTTAGTAAAAGTTCTACGGCACGTGCAACACAAATGCGTAATGTTAATGCTAACAACTGGGCGCGCTACCAGAGAGTTAGATTAAAAAGAAAAGCAACTTAAACACCGTGTAATTATAGACATAATAGAATGTTGTCGCCCTGAACTCGTACCCAAATGAAGTCTGGGTCACTGTAATTTATAATGCGCTTACTGGACAGAAGCAGGGATGTCGGGAACTGTCCTGAGCAGGCTCACTGTCAAAACGTTATATCTGTAGCGCAGGGGACCTTATGTAGGGCTCTACTGTTGGCGATAGAGCTTTGTGTCTCTTAACCACAGGAACATTGTGACTTTTGGACAGATCTGACAAATCTGGGGCGGCTGTTCTCTGTCAGTCATCTGGGGTCTTGCACTTTGCACTCTCTTGCACCCTCTGGCACCCTTGTGCACTCCCTCTTTTGGTCACGACTTTTTTAGAATAGAGGTTTTGTTTTCGGAACTATAGCTGTTGTCATAATGACCAGCCGCCACCCCACCCCCTCTCTCTTTCTCTCTATTCTCTCTCTCTC
>NW_004797372.1:1454146-1460575 GCF_000002075.1 Aplysia californica
TTAATATAATATAAATTAACTGCTGAGGACTTAAAGAGTTAAAAGTCCAAGGTCTTAATACGCGACTGTTACAGATAAAACAACAGTAAACAATATCTGAAAGGAAACATTGAAGCCAAGATGATTACCTCTGAGAAACTTATAGCTCAACGCAATGTGAGTTGAGTAATGTATTGTATTAACTGCAGGTTCGGAATTTTGGCAGCTTTTGTCATCGTTCTCAAGGCTATTGTGAAGGATTTCCATTTAAGCCTAACATTATAGTTTGCTACGAATATTCAGTTAGAGGTATGGAGACTGTAGCAGACACGAGATGCTCTATACACTGTGTATTTATTATCTATGCAATTTTTACTGCTTGGAAATAATCCAAGACACAGCAAATGGGACCATTGGCCGTTGGATTGACCAACGGTTTAAAAAAAAAATCTCACTGGCAAATAGAACGTCCTTTCCTTCCTAAAGCAGTAGCAGACAATAGCAGTCATTTTCCTTCGCTCTTCCATCTAAATTTTCGCAGCATTAAGATGTGTCTCTTAAACGTTCCACAAAATCTTAGCAGTCCTTATGATCATGACTCATCATCGTTTTTCCGAGGTACACATCTGATTTTTTAACGCCAACAAGAGCATCACTTGTAAGAAGTTCATGGTGACAGATGAGGAAAGTGGACGTTTATATGGTTGTTGCGATCTATGCTGCGAGAAGAGCTATATGGGGCTTCTGTAAGAGGCGAGGCGGCTAAGAACACACGAACGACGTTTGCAGTTACGTTGGGAACGATTGACGCCAACTGCAGACTGCTAGACGCTGCTTGTACAGAGGAAATCTTAGATTAATTCGAGAGACCTTGGCCTAATAATTTGTAAAAGCACTTCTCTCTATGCTAGTATACTGAGCAGTTATAACATTATTTTATTCAATTTTGGTTGTTATTTTCAGAAGACCTATTGTTTTTGTAACATAGTTTATTTTCTTAATGTTCACGAACTTGACGTCCTCCGGGTTGAAATGTATTTATTTAAAGTCTTGCTGAAACTGATGCAAAGTTGACTGAGTTATGGACAATTGAAGTGGTCCTCTCTCTCTCCTTAAATGAGACAACTGTAATATATATATTTAGTTTTATGTTCTTTGGCAATAACAGAGATGAATAACTGAAGTATGGGAGCGAGCGAGCGAGCGAGAGAGAGAGAGAGAGAGAGAGAGCGAGAGAGAAAGAGAGAAAGAGAGAGAGAAAGAGAGAGAGAAAGAGAGAGAGAGTGAGAGAAAAACAGCGAGCGAGAGAGTGAGTGTGTGTGTGTGAGACAGAGAGAGAGAAAGAGAGAGAGAGAGAGAGAGAGAGAGAGAGAGAGAGAGAGAGAGAGAGAGAGAGAGAGAGAGAGAGAGAAAGAGAATGAAAGAGAAGACTGCCCTCGTTGTAGCCACAACACACTAAAGTCACCCTTTAAAAAAAAACGCCCCCCCCCCCCCCCCACACACACGCAAAAAAAAAAGACAAAGTCTTCAATACGAGCGCAGGTGTGCTAGGGAGGCCTATAGTATGCATAATATCCTAATGTAAAAACACCAGCATAAGGCGCGTCAGTCAGTGCAGACATGTACTGGACAGTGGCTCCTCACTAGTGGTCACTCGCTCGGGTCATGTTTTCTTGTAAAGGGCAACGGCATTTGGAGGGCGTTTCCTATCCACGTGAGGCATTGGCATTGGACAATGTTTTATGAACAGCAGGGCGAAAAGAAGAACAAAGAAATCGTTATGCTAAAACAAGAATAGTAGTTGGTTTGCGGGGGCTCATGTGTGGCTTGCTTCTTCTGCTCTATCAACCTAACCCCTCTTCCAATGTAAAAAAAAACATTTTTTTTTGGGGGGGGGTGGGTTGTTACTCTCTTGTAACGTCCCTTGTTTGTTTGTTTTGGTAAGTGTTTTTACGGCGCTCGCAACTGTATAAGGTCATATGAGCGCGCGGGACACACCTAATATTTTCAGTTGATAGGAAATTTTGAATTTTGCCCGGGTGGCGACCGAAGCCTACTCTTATCGATTTTAGACCACCAAGGGATCTTTAACGTGCGCAACTTGCACACGGGCCCTCCGAGATTTTTCGCCCTTGTCCGAGAAGGCTAGGTGTAGATCTTTCCTACCAGAAGATCAGGGGTGTGGCAGAAAGACAGCAGTTTGGAGGAGCCAAGAAACAGTAGAAAGGCTGCAGAAAGAGTCAGGAGCCCAGAGGAGGGGGGAAAGGAGGTGAGGGGGTGGGGACAGAAAGTGGAAACGAAAGCAGACAACAGAACATTGCTAGAGAACAGGAAAGGAGGTGAAAGGAGACAATTTTAGAGAAGAAAAGTTTTCGGTCGCTACCCGGATTCGAACCCGGGACCTTTGAATGAGAGGCCAACACCTTAACCTCTAGGCCACGAGAGCCCCCTAATGTCCCTAATCACCATGGGCACTTATATGACCTAATTGTGTCGCAAGTGCCGTTAAAGTCTTAAAACATAGCAGAAACAAACTAAGATTATGATCTGCTACGTAAAATGCAAGCGGTAAGATGAGTTTTATTTTTAGTAAGCGTTTTACGGCATTTCTAACACGAATACAGGTGATATAAATGCCAAAGATTAGAGGTGTTACCACAGAGTAACCTACAAAGAAAAAAAAAGAAAGATAAGGATGATAGATGTTTGATAGGAAAGAAGAAAATAAACCACATCAGAGTACCTACCAACCACCCACGGTAAGACTAAAGATATGACAGTTATACAATACTTGAACTACTAAAAGAGGAGATGAAAAGCTAAAATGAAAACAGTAAAGTTGAAAGTAAAGCAATAAAAGTTTACGAAGAAATAGTATCTGTATACAAACAAGAAACAGGGAGCATAAAAATAGAAGTAATCAGTGTAAAACAGGTTTCTATTTTTTAATGAAAAAACAAAAGAGTAAAATAAAGTAAGGATTAAAGCCAAGGGTTAAGAAGAAATGATGAGAAAATAATTATAACATTAAAGGAGAAAGAGTTCGGAGGAAAAGTAAAAGTACAACAGAAAAGGAACGAATTTTTAAAAAGTAAAGAAAAAATAATAAGGACAAATAGGTAAGCTACAGCAAAAGAATTTTAAAAATTAACAGCAAAGACAAACCAGTAAAAGCAAAGAAGAAAAATTATGCGTAAAATAGAAAAATTAAGGTTACGGTTAAAATAGGATTTGTAATGTCAAAATAAAAAATAAGATAAAATAAAAATAACTTCCTGGTTCCTAACTTACAGTACCTCAAGAAACAGAAGAGTGACATTGAAATAAATTAGAAGGTGCTGACCCCAGAAAAAGACACATCATCTGTCAGCCACCTGCACGAAGCTGCTGACTGTAACATGCTTAACTCTCACATCGACACATTTGAATCATTTCAAGGGCCGGCCCGGGTGCTTTGACCCTAAGTGTCAGGGTCGACCTGGGATTAATGGGATACAGCATCGCACCAGACAGACGGATGTACTTGAGTTACATTTTTAAAAAACCCACAACAAAAACATCTAAGCAAAACTGAACGAAAACAAATAGAAAAAACAAAATACAACCCATCGAATTAGGAAAAAGAAACAAAACGAAAGAAAACAAATCAAACAATTTGTATAACAACAAAAAAATTAAGTTGAAAAAAAACATCAATTCTGACTCAGTAATCAAATTCACTTTTCTCAGTACAACTGCCAAAAAACTAACCATTACACCACTGAGGCCTATGTGCATGATACAGTAGGCCTATAGTATGAAAAAGAAGTGGAAAAATAGCATAATATACATATTATTCTTATGCCCAAATCGACACAAGTTAGATAAATGGGAAGGCAGACTACTTCGATCTAAACCGTGTCGATGAGCACACAAAATGATCTACATTGAAACAAAAATTCCATACAAACGAAAGAACCCCACAACAAATAAATAAATCTTGTCCCAAGACGACTTGTCGTTTGTCATGCACAGTAAGGAAAGAATGCGTGACCCTTGAAGACGATCTTTGGCCCTGACAGACATTGACAAAATGCACGACAGTTTTTTAATTACCTTTTTAGTTCTTTAGGAGACACTTGTAACTTATTATTGTCTGCTGTGTGCAGAGAAAGAGTTCGTTTTCGGATTTCGTTCTTGCTGATGTTTTGTGTGTTAGCCTTTGGGCTTCTTTTTTCTCCGTTTCAGGGTTACGAGAAAACGTATTTCTGGTTGGTTTTCTGTTAATATCGTTAATGTTTTTAATGTGATTTGTTGTTGTGTTTTTACTTACTGATAAAAGGAGAGAAAAACTCGAACAGCAGACGAGTAAGAGAGAGACAGACAGAGAAAGAAAGAGAGAGAGAGAGAGAGAGAGAGAGAGAGAGAGAGAGAGAAAGGGAGAGATAGTCTGTGACAATTCTACGTCAGTGATTATATAGCATGCCCACAAAGTGACTTTTTCCAAAAAAAAATAATAGCAGAATTTTAATCCATTACCGACTTGCTAGGCACGTCGTAGCTTCCCCAGTGCCCTGTGTGTCAGGAGCATCTCGGACTGACCCGTGTTTGCCCCCAAAGCTAGCGTATCCCCTCGGTGACATAAAGCCACTCTGAACATCGTCCATGACAAGGTCCTCCAAAATATTAACCTATCAACAACAGAAGCCAACCGCCTAGACTTTGACCGAAAATTGTTTTAGTAACAGTTTTAAGGCGCATGAAACACAATAAGGTATATCTCGTGAGTGCTGAAGGTAAGAGGTGTTACAATTTGAGAGAGAAACAGACACACACACGGAGGAGGAGAGATCAATACGATCGCTGTTTGATAGGAAGAAGGAGCAAACAACACCACAGCACCGGCCACACACCCGCTGACCGAAAACTGCACCTCCCTTAGACATCAAACGATACAAGAGTTAGTATTAAGTAAAGTAAGTCCAAATGACTCATTTCTGTCAAACAGGGTATTCAAATCATAATACCTATTCAACAACACTCAAAAACAACCCCCCCCCCCTCGGGAGCAAACCTCCCATACCCAAATACAGACACCTGCACCCCCTCCCCTTTTTGTCCCCAAAACTCACACACATCACACAAACACAAAATCAAACCCCAATTTACTTTCTGTGCAGAATTCTTAGCCAAAAACGTCCAACGAGGAATGACCTACCTCTGAGAACTGCTGATTCTTCATGAGCAGAATGTACTGTCTGTATTTCTCCCTGTCGAAAAAGCTGACCCATCTCCTCCTTCTCCTCTCTCCCTCCGAGTTCTGGGAGGTTTTCTCCCCCTCTACATCCACACACGTTTTTTTGGGGGCTGATACTTCCTCCATATCTGCTCGCCTGTTTGTCTATTTGCTTTTTTTTTGTTCGTTCGCTTGTTTGTTGGTAAGATGAGCCGAAGAAAGATTTCCTTTTCTTCTGACGAGACTTTCAATTAGGTTCTCTCTTTCAAAAACTATTCACTATTTTGGCCGATCATCCGCTCCCAATCGCTCTTGTATGAGAATAGCTGGCCACAATTCTCTCCATACCACTGAGAAGGAAATTCAATATGTCCACACGCAACATTGTCTTATAAAGATCCAGATCCCGCTTATGAAAATGAAACTTTTAAATAAAAATAGTACCACTTATTCTCTGGCTTGCTAAGAAACACAATAGACACGCCTATAATTCAGTGACGTTGTCTCAATAGTATTATGTTCACCTTTATTTCTGAATTAACCTTTGTAACACGCTGCACCACTGTCTCTCCTTCAGATACCGCACTTTCCCCCCCTCTCTTATGTTTTATACTTATAGAAGCGTAACTTGCTGTTCTCGTTTCACACTGCTTTTGACACAATTTGGTCTTTAAGGCCTTCTCAGAACTTGGGGAATGAATACGGAAATATAAAAAAGCTGATCAAAACTTCGTACTATTCGTCCTTTCTGCTGTTTTCGAAAACTCCTTTACTGTTTCACTTCATTGATGATATCCTGCTAATTACGGATAATATCGTTCCTGGATAAGGCCAAGGTGTTAATGTCATCTTTTGTCTTAGATGTAGGTATTTTTTAGGGTCCAATAGACGCAGCTAATGTCACCTAGATGTACGAAGTGTGCAGGGCAAACTTGGTACGTGAGGAATAAAAGCTAGGACGCCGTAGTCGGCCTCGGCTTGACCCACAGTATTATCCACGTCCTGAGAGCGGCCCTGAATGTGTTCATGCGTGGCTGCACTCGTCGAGAAATAGTCTGTGGGTTAGAACAAAGATAATCACTGTGAAATCAGCACCTAGCTGGACACAATATGTATTCAAAAAACCACAATGCAATATGTGGCTTACCCTTAAAACAACGTTCAGTCTCTAAACTAACTATACATCATCATCATCATCATCATCATCATCATCATCATCATCATCATCATCATCA
>NW_004797372.1:1461756-1465772 GCF_000002075.1 Aplysia californica
TCTCGGCGCGCGCGCGTTCCCTTCTTCCCTCTCTCCGTCTAAATGTTATCCATCAAAGACAATTCTTCAGTGAACTGAGCAGGGGACAAGGAGATAAAGGCAAAGGAAGAGGTGTGCCGACGAGAATCGGAGTGGACAGGGATATCCTTCGCCTAAACCCAGGCGCTCGCAAAACAAATCGTGAAAAGTGGAGGCACCTGACGAGCTCTCTGTCATACAGTGTCCCTATGATCCTTGTGGATTATGGGATCAGTGACAGATCTATCTATCTATCTATTCACCCCCTCCCTCTCTGTATCATCTTAAGACATGCCAGGTGCGTAGCATGAAGTTCCTTTTAATCCCACCCATAGTCGGAAAGGATCATACCATTCTTGTTTACAGTTTCTCAAACGTTTTGTTGTGCTTGGTGTGGTTCCCCTTAGAATTACGGATTAAAAGTCAATCTTCCATAATTACGTTTTAGTAAGAGTTTTATGGCATTGCGACACAAATAAGTCATATAAGTACCAAAGATTGTCGGTGTCACTAAAGATTAATATATCGACAAAAATGAAAGAGAGACGAGGACGATAGTTGTTTGATAGGAAAGAAGGTACAGACCTTGTCAGAGCAACCAACCTACCAACCTATCACCGACTGGATTAAACCAAACGGGCAAAGAGCTATAAAACGTCTACCAAACAACCCAAATCCAAGAACACCTTGTTGCAAATCCGAAATATAGTCTCCCTTATTGGTGCCAATTTAGTTTTTTGTTTGTTTATTTAGTTGAGTAAACAGAATTAGCAGCACATCGGTGCGATAATATTTAGTGCTGAGAAAAAGTAAGACAAACAGAGAGAAACAACAGAGGGAAAATAGATAAGCGTGGACCTACCAGTGGCGTCCTCCAACAACCCGCAAATTAGTTACTGGTTGGACTTTTAAACAAAGTGACTTTTAAAATATAACCTTGGTACTTTACACTTCCATCGACACAATCTAGATCATTAAGGAGTCTGAGTTCAACCCTGCGTGTCAGAGCCTACCCAGCAGAGAAGGACAGAACATTTTAACAGAATGACGAAGATTCTTGATAAAAATTCAGCCTTTTTGATCATCGAACTCGGGTTTTCTGCCTGCTGTGGCGAAACGCATGACCGCTACAATGCAGACTCCGGTGGCATCTTTATGTCTGCTCCTATCTTTACATTATGTGAGATCTTTGCCAAAAGAAAACATCGAACAAACCCTACTTGGAGGTCAAAGTCTCGGATTTATCGACCTTTTGTCTCGAGAGGATGGAATGCGCGCGAAAAATCCTATATCTGCTGTCACGTGGTTCACTCCCCCTGATTTGAAATGATTCAACACCTCATCATCCTGGTGGTGGGCTCCGGTCAATATGACACCTTCAGTCATTTTAGAATGACAACCCCAGCCCCTTTGATTCCAAACTGCATTAAACAATTTTTTATTATGAGTGTTTTTTAAAGTCCTTTTTGGTTCTGATCTGATTTGGAATTCATGCACAGCTATATGTAAAGTAAAGTAAAGTTGTTCCCGCATCCGATCCAGACATTGGGGATTGCCTTGTTAGTGAAACAACTTCCTGGGTCTTCGGCATATATTGTGGTAGGGTGGCCAGTTCCTTTCCACGCCGCCTTTACCTCCCCGACTCGAAGTCAGGTACCCATTACTGCTTGGTGGGCCTGAGGGGGCGAAACAAATACGTGTGCGAACATAAACTAAACACAAAACAGTTTTCATGTAGAACTGCTCTACTTTGAAACTAAAACAAGAAAATAACTTGCGCTGGCTTGCCACCAAACGTTAATGGTTAATTATTCCATTGTTGGCGAGCTTTTTAGAACAGAGAACATAAAAACTGCGTAATTTTTATAAAAATGAAATTGTACCTAACGTATGAATATTTTTTCTGCCTCTCTTTGCACCATTCGGAATTTTAATTTCAACAAATTTTTATCGAACACATGCAACCAATGCCATATAATATCCAGAAACTGCAATTAAAAAACAGAATTATAATAAATTATGTTAAGTGCGTTCTGCCAATTTGCGCGATCGGTGGATCGCACACCGCTTTTTGTGGATCCGTCGAATGCGCAACGGGAGATCTTACCCAAGTGTCGGGTGTTTCGTTTTTATACTATGACAAAGGGTGCTAACATTAGATGGGCGTCCATATCCATATTGCTGGCAATGCATTAAGCGGAAGTTAAAGTTATACGTGTGACTAAATAACTTAGATATTAGGCAAATCTAATCCCCCCTCAGGCGTGGAGCAGACACCAACGGTCACAAGTCTCAAAGATTATCAAAATAAATAGATAGTATAGGATGCTACATTTGAGCTTCCTAGTCTTTTATTTAACTGTTTTAAAAGATGAACTTTCATCACACATTCCGAGGATCCACAAATTTGTTTAATGTGTTAAGCGATCCACTGATTGCGCAAATCGACAGAACGCGGCTAGCATAATTTTTTACCAGCTGACCAGAAAAAAGTTCGTTCAAACAAATGTTAATACCTATCTTTTTTATGACCCAACTGACATAAAAAATTTACCAAAACCTAGAACGTACATCCGGATATTTTTAATTTTTATTTGCTATTGTACAACGGAAAGTTGATAAAACAAAGCAGTTTACACTGTGCATCATGCTTTTGCAGGGAGGATGTATCAGCACCCGAAGTCTCCCAAATCGACCTGTGCATTATTTTCTCGGGTCCATTGAAGATTTTTAAAAATAAACAAACCCAAAATTCTAAGTCCCCACCAACACACAATAGGCAGCCTGTAACAATAACGCACTCTTGAAGAGTTTAAGTGGTCCATAATTCGGTGAACTCGGACCGATACCTCGTCAACCTACCAAAGTTCTAGAAAATCTTGGGTCTGTATGTTGGGGATGATGGGAGGCAAAACCAAAGCATTCAGCAAGACGGAGCTGCTTTTCATGACGCCAGAGCTGTTGTACTATTGATCAGCAACCATTCTGGTTACAAGATCATCCGACTGAGCACAATTGAACCCCAAACAATCTAGATTTGAGTCCAGTGGATTTTCAATATTGGATGTGTTTGAAGGATAAAGAGTGTGGGAAAACCTTCGATACCATCCAAGATATTGAGAGAAAACACCACTTTCTTTGGACGAACTTTTATGTTGGGCTTAATACACCTTACCAGCCAAAGGACGATAAGTTCCAGAAGCGAATATAACCATTACTATATCCACATCGACACAAAAGCAGCAGCAGTGGTAACAGCAACAACATGAATAGACAATAAAATAATTTAAATTACAAATATAAGAACAAAAACATGCAAACAGCACCAGCAGCAACACCCGCCTACCCCTCCCCCCCCAAAAAAAAGGAACCACAGGAGCACACAATAAAAGTGATACCGATGACAGAAGAAAGAAAGAACAAAAACGTAATTTTTGCAAGCACCATTTAAAACACAAACGTATCGGAGACTTCAGTGTTCAAATTGTTATGTCATTATACAAGAATATTATGTTCAACGTTTCGCCCTCATGGGCTTCTTCAATGATAATAAAAAAACCAATAACCACCATCGTCATGATAATGATCATTCTCATAATCAACAACAACAGCAACAACAACAACAAAAACAACAACAATAACACCAATAGCAACAGCAACAACAAAATCAATAACAACAGCAGCAACAGCAAACATGAATAAACTTACAACATTTCAAACAATAAGTTGTTCCCACAGCTGCCAACAAATAGTTGACTGTCTCTCTCACACACACAGAGCCAGCTTCGTCCCTCTCTGCCACAAGACAAATCAGCGAGAGCCTGTTCACATTGTCATTGGTTTCAGCGAAGAACGCGCCGCTTTCCCCAGGGGAGGGGGATCTGGGTGTGGGGCAGAGGGGAAGCGGGGACTTGGCAAAAATAAAAAGTAGAAAAAACTATACAGATTTGTGGCTGGTCAAAACACGCGATGTGGACACTGGGAGAGAGAGAGAGAGA
>NW_004797372.1:1469969-1471845 GCF_000002075.1 Aplysia californica
TCCGAGAAGGCTAGGTGCAGATCTTTCCTACCAGAAGATCAGGGGTGTGGCTGAAAGACTGTGGTAAGAAGGATCCAAGAGGTAGCAGTAGAAAGGCTGCAGAAAGAGACAGGAGCCGAAAGGAGGGGGTAAAGGAGGTGAAGTGGTGTTTGTTTGTTTTAGTAGATGTTTTACGGCGCTCGCAACAGCATGAGGTCTTATGAGCGCCAGGTGAAGTGGTGGAGGCAGAAGGTAGAGACGAAAGCAGACGACAGAACATTGCAAGAGGGCAGGAAAGGGAGGTGAAAGGAGACAATTTTAGAGAAGAAAAATGTTCCGTCGCCTCCCGGATTCGAACCCGGGACCTTTGAAGGAGAGGTGAGCACCTTAACCTCCAGGCCACGAGAGCCCCCAGAAATGATTTTAATTACCATGAGGGAAACTTACTCCAAGAAGTATCTCTGTCTGTCTGTCTGTCTGCTAGGATGTTGTATCCTATTCGGCCTGGGTCATTTAGGGTCGAAGCAGCCCGTCTCCATATTGATCAATATGTTGTTAAAGAAATACTGTGTTACAGAGCTAGTCTATTCCAGGTACAATCTTACCGTTGTCACGAGGATCTTGCTGAAAGACATTTTAGATGCTAGTCTGTTTATGTGGGGATTTATCTGGAAATCCTGCGATTATTGGTCGAAATTAGTGCATAAAAGTGTCCGCACTTCTTTGACCTGTTTGTGTTGCAAGTGCCTTAAAACTCTATAATCTAACAAAAAAACCCAACAAAACAAAGAAAGTAAAGGCGTGCTACCCACACTCACACACCACACCCACACACATACACTACTTACACCTTGGACTTAACACACGGTCGGTTAACTCAATCGGTGTATCATGCCCGCCAAACTGTGTAGAGTATATCGCTGAGATTCGAATTCCCAGTGATGCGTTCAGAATTTAGGTTGTTAGTTTTTGTTATATTTCTAATTTGTATCTATTTATCTATTTATCTTTATCTATGTGTTTATTTATATAATAATTTATTAATCTATTATTCTATTTATCTATTTATTTATTAATCGATTTATCTATTGATCTGTTTAACTACTTATTTATGTATCTATTAATCTATTCATCTTTTTATCTATTAATTGCTCAGTACTAGCGGAGATGGACCTTAACAATAAATCAAGAGGTCGTGACTCTTAAAAAAACATTGCTGTGTTGAAAGAGAATTAGACGTATGCAATGCTAATGACCAATAATCTATAATAATTGGCCAACCGATCGCAAAAGTGTCGGTTTCTTCAATTTCACATTTACTTTAGAGAGCCTGATTTCACCCCAATGACGTACATTTTTATCTGGCATGAAGAATAAAACTTTTATTAATTAGATCTAGCTTAATTTCACTTTAATCATGGTATGTCCAACTTTTCAATTAAAAAAAATAAAGAAAACAAAAGATTTAAAAAGAGCAAACAAAACGAAAAAGGCGAAAGACAGAAACAATTAACAATGGCTGCGACAAACCAGGAAATAGGGTCCAGCTCCACACGAAATTTTGGGATTGCTGACACATGTTTTAACGCTAGCAGGCGACCCCCATAAATATCACGTCCTCTTGGGGACATACGTATGTCTGTAACATCATTGTTTCTGATTGTAGAGAAATTCTCAGGGATTTACTTTGGTAGCTTAGGCTTTAGCTTTGGTCTGAGACGGGCGAACAAGAACTAGCTCTGTTAAGAGTGCACGTTTTGAGGAGAGAATAAAAGAGAGATTGAAAGAGGACAAGGTGTGGGTGTGTGTGTGGGCGCGGGGGGGGGTGGGTGTGTGTGTGTGTGTGTGTGTGTGTGTGTGTGTGTGTAAGGGAGAGTGTGTCTGGGAGATGTCGTTT
>NW_004797372.1:1471945-1473000 GCF_000002075.1 Aplysia californica
CCCAGTAATCCCCTCACAGAGGCTGCATTCGAAGGCAGCAACTATAGCTCCCAAAGGTGTCGCATTGCCTGCCGAGAGAGCAGTGGGAGTAATTAGGATTACATCACACAAGATGAATTATTCTCCGCTCTTTTGGGGGGAAACACGTTCATTCTGGGCTCGCTACATTCCGGGAACTTCTTTTTTTCCGGAAAGAGCAAGAATCTACGTCACAGGGACACACAATATTTACTAGCCACACATAAACCCAGTAAGTGCACAGGCGATGAATAAACCCAGTACATAACATACACAGGCGATGAATAAACCCAGTACATACATGATTTTCACAAACAGGCGCCAATTGCTGGTTCGGTCGGGAAAATAATACGTTCTCCCTCTCGGGCCAAAGCAAACAGGCTGTATCTTGTTGCTGAGATTATTTCAGCTTGTTGTTTGCTACTTTTCCAGGAACAACCACCAATGCAACAACAACGAATTTCAATTGCTGGTTACGTTGGTGGATTTTCCGTCTTAGGGGGTGCCACTTCTGACAAACTTTCTTTTTTTTTAATGAACAATTGATGGAGACACTGCATCGCTCGATTTTGTCCCAATCTCATCGGTCTGCTCTTGCTGATGTCGAATGGTTGCGCGCAACCACCAAGAGAGTACAAGCTACACCAGGATATCATTATTATGATGTCCATTCCCGTGGCCATAGAAACGGTCGTCTCCACATAAACTGTTTACCTCAACTGCCAGCCAAGCCCGCTCAACAGAGACCGTTTACTACAGAGTCAGCAGAATCCCTGATCATGTGACCCCTAAATTCTTCGACAGCGCCGTGATCCCACGTGGGTCGTAAACACATATAATATCCAGACGGGCCAAGATCCAGCGTATCACTCTCTCAATAATTCCGGGAACACGAGGAACAAGTCAAAAGATCGCAGACGTCTCGTGGCCTCCGACGTCATTATTCTTGCGTGACAGGGCGCAGTTTACGAGGGGAGATGGAGGGATAAACATCAACATTCATCCACACTCTCTCTCTCTCTCCCTCTCTCTCTCTC
>NW_004797372.1:1473279-1474443 GCF_000002075.1 Aplysia californica
CCCCCCTCTCTCTCTCTCTCTCTCAAAATTTCCTACCAACTGAAAATATTAGATGTGTCCCGCGCGCTCATATGACCTTATGCAGTTGCGAGCGCCGTAAAACACTTTACAAAAACAAAACAAAATCTCCGTAGTCTGCGGCTAGAAGTACAAAGTGTAAGTCACGTCGGCACGATAACGACAAAGTTGCTGCAGGAGCAGATAGATGAAGACTACGGGGACCCCGAAAAAGTAGAGAAAACAGCCCACAGCAGGAGCCAGGCTCAAAATCTCGGAGGATCCCGTGTGCAAGTTGCGCACGCTAAATATACCTTGGAGGACTAAAATCGATAAGAGTAGGCTTCGGCCGCCACCCGAGCGAAATTCAAAATTTCCTACCAACTCAAAATGGTTGGTGTGTCCCGTGCGCTTATATGACCTTAAGCAGTTGCGAGCGCCGTAAAACACTTACTCAAAAAAAAGCAACAACCCCAAGCCAAAACGATAACGGCGATGTTTCCAGCAGGAGCAGATAGATGAAGGCTATAACGATCCCGAGAAAAAGTAGAGACAACAGCTCACAGCAGGAACCCCGCCAAACACCTGATCATCTGGTAGGAAAAATCTACACCGAGCCTTCTCAGACAAGGGCTAAAAATCTCGTAGGTTTCGTGTGCAAGTTGCGCATGTTAAAGAGCCATTGGTGGTCTAAAATCGACGAGAGTAGGCTTCGGCCGCCACCCGGGCAAATATCAAAATTTCCTACCGACTGAAAATGTTTGGTGTGTCCCGCGCGCTCATATGACCTTATGCAGTTGCGAGCGCCAAACAACACTTACCCCTTTAAAAAAACACACACAAAAAAAAACGAAAAAAAAAAAAAAAGAAGCAAAACTGATGACAGCCATGTTCCTGCAGGGGCAGATATATGTTTTAGTTTTAGAACAAGTTTTACGGCACTTGCATACACAAAAAGGTCACATAAGTGCCCAACATTAGAGGCAACATTAACAAACACAAAATAAAAGGAGGAGAGGTAAAGACGATAGATGTTTGATAGGATAGAAGAAGTAAACCATACCAGAGCATCCCCCAAACACCCACGCCCTGGCTCATCACCATCAAATAATACCCAACAATACCAAACGTCCATCACCATCAAATAATACCCAACAATACCAAACG
>NW_004797372.1:1475704-1477223 GCF_000002075.1 Aplysia californica
TGGGGGAGTAGGCTGGGGTGGGAGGTGAGGTAATAATACATATGGGGTTGGGGTTTTGAGGGTAGGAGAAGGGGAGAGTTGGAGGGTGGAAGGAGGTTGATTGGGGCAACATTTAGGGTGGGGGTGGTGAGAGGGGGATAATATATTTTGTGGTTGTGGGGTGGGGAGGAGGGTGGGGTAGAAGGTAAAGGAGATAGTGTTTAACCCGCTCGAATAATAGTTTGTTTCGTTGGAATGCAAATCAAGGAGACATTCGTCTCTGTGTTCATGAGGGTGTTGGTGGTGGTCCTGATAATGATGAAGAAAAAGAAGAAGATGCTGCTGCTGCTAATGATGATGATGATGGTGGTGGTGGGGGTGGCGGTGGTGGTTGTAGTAGAAGCGGTAGACAACGCTCTAGCATGATATCATCTGTCTTAAAGGCACACTGAATACCCTCTGCAATCCAGGCCCTGATGCAAAGTCCCCAAGACCGAAATGGGGGGAAGGGTATTTTTTTTACGTAGGTGTCTACAGGCATCCATCGACACAACTTAAATCATTTAGAAGGCGAGCATCCGACTCTGCCTGTCCAGGTCAACTCGGGCTGAGAGGAATACGTCGCATCAAAAAACCTTTATACTCGAAACATTTAATTTTCTCCCCATTTCTTTACCGAGCTGTTTTATTCTCTTTCTGTACCGTAATATGCTCGCAATTGTGTCGATGTGTGGTTTTTTTAACTCAAAACTCAAAAAGGAAAAAACAATAACTCCCCCAACTGATTTAAAGTTGACCTTTACGTTTAGTAAAAAACAAAACAAGACAAAACAAAAACACACACCAAAAAACCCACAAAAAGAATAGCTTGTTGACAAAGTACGGGAGCTCTCGTCGATTTCAAAATGATATAGTTATAATCCATAGGGCGGTGAACAATGCACAATAATATGCATTTTCAACAATAGTCGAAATTAGACATGAACTGCCAGAAGGTCGAGTGGAACCAGACCAAAATAAACCATACTTAATATGTTTTTAGAGCGTCGTTCGTCTTTAATCGCATTTAAAAAACTAGTTGTTTTTTTAAAAACCCACTCTTCTACTTCTCGTTCATCTGTAAATGGACATCCCAATATCTAGTGCGCAGGCTACTGTTTGCCGCAGGTTCTCCAGCCCCCCACCCCCCTCTTTGAGTTTTGGATCTCTCTGCTTAGACATGTTAACGTTAAAAAACTATTTTTTACCAGCAAGTGTGATTCCTTTTTGAACAATAAGTATTATTACCAGCCACTGTAATTGTTTGGGTTATTTTTTGTGTGTGTATGTGTTCTTTTCTCAGTTTCGCGATGTGTATTAGACTTTTGAAAATGTTGTTGTATGTTGAATAAGCCGAGATCCATGAAACATGCCATTGTGTTAGGTATGCGTTTTTTTTATCTCTTTCTATTGAGAACCACCTAATATCACCTTGGAGTGGGCGATACAGAAGAGGTGGTTATCATTATTAATATTATTATTATTATTATTATTATTATTT
>NW_004797372.1:1477525-1479721 GCF_000002075.1 Aplysia californica
TTGCCATGTCTGTCGTCTACTTTCGACTACACTTTCTGTCTAACCCCCCTCATCTCCTTTGCCCCCTCCTCTGGGCTCCTGACTCTTTCTTCAGCCCCCCCAAAGCTTCTTACTTGCCCACTACTTATACACGTGTAAGTCGAAAAAGGGGGATGCCCGTTCAGCCAACTAGTCAGGCCTTAGTTTTAGTTTTAGTAACAGTTTTACGGCATTTGCAACACAAATAAATGCCGAAGAAAAGAGGTGTTACAAGAGAGTAACATACACAAAAAAAGGAGGGGAGATAAAGACGACAGATTTTGATAGGAAAGAAGAAGCAAAATACACCAGAGCACCCGCCAACCACCCACAAGGAGAGAGAGAGAGAGAGAGAAAGAGAGAGAAAGGGGGGGAACAGGATGATAGATACTTGATAAGAAAGAAGGAGCAAACCACACCGGAGCACCCGCCAACCACTCACTTGTCGGGCCTGCCTCAAACACACAAAAAGGAGGGGAGACAAGGACGACAGATGTTTGATAGGAAAGAAGGAGCAAAACCATACCAGAGCAGCCGCCAACCACCCACTGAGTAAAGAGAAGCACATCGACACAACAACGGTCATTTAGTGCTGAGAAAAAGTAAGAAAGACAGATAGATAGAAACAACAGAGGGAAAGTAAAAAGTAGAACCTACCAGTGGCGCCCTCCAACCACCCACACAACAGGGCTGATCGAGAGAGAAAATATTCTAAAGATGAAGCGGACGAGGCCAAAATCGGGGATGATACCAAAGATCGTACATAACAAGATAGTTCCCTCAGCCAAAAAAGTGTTCAGATGGCGCTGCAGCCTTTGTTAGGAAGCTCTCTTTCGTTTCTCCAGAAGAAGTATCGGAATAGCACAGCTTATTAGTTTCACTTTTATTGTTGTTGTTTTTTACACAAGAAGGGTATCTTTTCGAAGAGGGCGCCAGCGAATTTTGAGGACACTTTTTTCATTGGCTCAAAGAGAGGAGTGGACTATCTTGTTATGTACGAACTTTGATGATACGTGTACTCAACTCGAACCAGACGACAATTTCCGTGAAGTGGCCTTGGCGTTCTCAAATAGCCGGCTCCGACACGCAAACAAAGCATGTCTCCAGAACACAAATTAACCCTTTTTCCATTAGAGTTTTACGGCACTTGCAACACAATCACGTCATATAAGTGCCGAAGATTAGAGGTATTACAAGAGAGTAACGAACATAAAAAAGAAGGAGAGACAAAGAGGACAGACGTTAGATAGGAAAGAAGGAGCAAACCACACAAGAGCAGTCACCCGCCAACCACCCACGACGATACTCAACTCGAACCAGACGACAACAGCTTCCGTGAAGTGGCCATGTTGTCGTCCGTTCTCAAATAGCCGGCTCCCAACATGCAAACAAGGCATGTCTTCAGATTACAAAAATTACCCCCCCCCCCTAACCACTTGTTTTCTCTAGAAACTGCTGTGAAGAAAAAAGGGCCTGTTTTCAGTGTTGGTATCGACTGCTGAACTGCAGCCTAGGTGCCCCTCGTTTGGAGTCCTTATGGGACTTTCTGAAATTTCTCGCAAAACCTAGTGCATCTCCCGATATACTTTACTTTTACTCTTTCTTCCTCTTTTGTTGTTATGGTAGGCCATCTCTAGAGCTCTTTCAACTGAGATGTTATAGTTTCTCAGAGTTCGCTTGACTCTTGACTCTCTCAACTATCTTTTGCGTGGCCTACAATTCTTTTAACGAGAGTTCAGTTTTATAGGCACACGAGACTGACTGACTAGTGGCATGTATAACATCTGGTTAACCCGTTTTATTGTTTTATTCTCTGAGTTTTTTTCTCTGTGAAATGTAGGCATGATTAAGTGGCAATAGTTGCTCGTGCTTTTACATCATCATCTCACAACAATAAATAAAAATAAGAACAACAGTCCATTGGCAAACGGAGTCAGTCGGTCACCTTCCCATTTCACTGAAAGGGAAGTAACATACACAGTACATAATGCAAACAAACTTATTGCACGGTTGTTTCCCCTAACAGATATGCACACACTTCCGCGCACATTCATACATTTTCAAATAGAGACACACACACGCGCGTACACATACATACACACACACACACACACACACACACATACACACACACACACACACACATACACACACACACACGCACAAACAAACAAACAC
>NW_004797372.1:1481008-1482725 GCF_000002075.1 Aplysia californica
CACACACACACACAGAGATACTCTCTCTTTATCTATCAACACACATAATATGTGTATAACTTATTATATAATTATATAATTTGCCCTCCACACACAACATGAACCATGTAGGCCCATCACCAATCTATATACTAGCTGATTATCTCACCTGTCTTTGGCAGTCCACAGGCGACCCTGTTACTGGAGATCATCCGTCCATGTGTGATCACAACCTTGCCTGCCGCAGCGCCGTGTTCCTGAGTAGTTTAGGTAGGTTAGTGCGAGTAAAGAGAAGCCTATTGACATAATACCGACCATTTATAGAGACAAAAAGAACGGTAAAATAATTATGTAGAAGGTTTTTAAGAAAGTTGAGATTTTTTACTGAATGCTGTCACGTCTGCTGGGGGATAAAAATACTATAGATTGCAAAGCCCATAGAGCCTGCTATTGAGCAGGAGTTTTATTTATACAAATTAAATGCTATGCAGAATATTTCTCATTTTTAGGAGAGACATACCAGTTGGCACTTTCGAAATAACAGCCTCCCAGGACAGAAAAGAGCAGAAGGACAATACAATGTACTTTGGAAAATACCATAGAGTCCAGATTAGACAAAGAGTAAGTATTGAGCCTGCAGAATTTTGTAATTCTATTTTATCAGTTTGTCTTGATCTCATACCAGAAATTTTGGCTCAATTAGTCATACATCTGTTGTCCTTATCTCTTCTCCTTTTTAGTGTTACTCTCTAGCTACACCTCTAAACTTAGGTATTTATATAGATTCCAGTGATCTAATTGTGTTGTAAGTGCCGTAAATTCTTACTAAAAAGTTCAACCACCCCCATAACATCCTTACATTTTCACCACCAACCTCCTCTTCCACTACCCCACCACCATCACCCAAAATAAAGTTTAAAAATACAGACTCACATCGATGGGCTGGACTTTGCAGGCCAGGTCTTCGGAAAGGTCAAGGTTACTGGCGTCGATGAAAATCTCCTCACATGGTCTCTGTGTGACGTCACACAGAGGGCCACTGGTTGGAAAGAATGATGTTGGTTGCTTAGTTCTTTAAAGGTGTAAAGGACATGATATTATGTGAGGCATCGTGGGATAATGAGGCGTGCACTTGTCGTACTTTACTTTACTTTTACTTTTTTCTTCCGTTTGTACCGGTTGGTGTCGCTGGGAGACACAGGCGTATGTCTGCAGCAAAGCGAGTGGCCTTAGGAGGGACATCCCGTGAGCTCTGAGGGTTTCTGCCACAGATTCACTCCATCGTCGCCTTGGTCTTCTTCTGGCTCTCCATCAAGAATATTTAATGTTGTATGCTCTCAGAACTGGATGGTTTGAGGGCATCTGCGTGAGGCATCCGTACCACTTGACTTTTTGTTTTTCAGTGTGTGGTAGGACTGGTGTTGCTCCTACGGTGTCCCTTACGAATTCATTTTTTTATTTTGTCTCTTCTTGTTTTGTTGACTGCTCTTCTTAATCATTTCACCTCGCATGCACGCTTGTCAAAATGATGAAATTGCAGAGACATTGGCAGTGATCGTTTTTACAAGCGATTGTTTAGGCCAGAGAGCCGTTGGACTGTATTTTATAAACGAAAGCAAGACGCTACGTTAGAATTATAAAGTTCTATCTGCTCAGTACCTAGTTTTGGGAAATTTGACGTCAAACATTTAGAGTTTCAAAACATTTCTAACTTTTTCCTATGCAATTCTTTGAATAT
>NW_004797372.1:1482825-1484806 GCF_000002075.1 Aplysia californica
ACACACACACACACACACACACACACACACACACTGACAGACTCACACACACGTATATATACACACACACACACTGACAGACTGACAGGCACACGCACACACACATACATACACAAACACACTGACACTTTTAGTTTTAGTAAGAGTTTTACGGCACTTGCAACACAAAAAGGTCATAAAAGTGCCGAAGACGAGAGGTGTTACAAGGGAGTAACAAACAAACAAAAAAAGGAGGGTAGATACAGACGATAGATGTTTGATAGGAAAGAAGAAGCAAACCACACCAGAGCACCCGCCAACCGCCCACGCTCACAAGTTACGCGTTATAACATCAGACCCGCAAACGCCCTTTGTTGAGATCTGGTTTACCTTGAATCAGTGAGATTTTTGGGAGGGTTTGAAGTAAGAGTATTTTACGGCACTTACAACACAATTAAGCCATACAAGAGCACAAGACTGGAGGTGTTACTAGAAGAAAGCAACATACAAAGAACAGGAGGAGGAGAGATATACACGTTTGATAGATGTTGTTTTAAAAATAGTTTTCGTAAGAGTTTTACGGCACTTGCAACACAATAAGGTCATACAAGTGCCGAATATTAGATTAGAGATGTTACAAGAGAGTAACAAACACAAAAAAGAAGGAGGGGAGATAAAGACGACAGAATGTTTGATAGGAAAGAAGGAGCAAACCACACCAGAGCACCCATCAACCACCCACTCAAATATCTCTTTGACGGATGAATCAATGTTATCCATACTTTGCACAGTAATTTGTATTGATTTGTCTGAACTAAATCATATTTTTCTAGAACAATTGAGGTTAGATGTAAATATTTATTGTATAAAATACTTGGAATCTCCGTCCCACGAAAAATGGGAGTATTTACAGCACTTCCCACTTCTCACACACATTTTGATTACGCATATGGCCTATATGTCACCCACAGCTCATCAATAACAATTTTTAGTGGCTAAACTTGCTACAAGAAAATTAATTTTATACGGGGTGCCCACTACAGCTGGATCGGGCCGATCGCCCGACTCGATCGCCTGAAACTGAAAACAAACACGTTTGTTTTTGAGGCGATCGAGTCGTGCGATCGGGCCGATCAGCCGATCCCATCCGTAGTGGGCACCCGTATTAGAGTGAACATATTTTTTGCGCTGAAGGTTCTCAAAACATGCGCTCAATAAACATAATGTCCCGATTAGAAAAAACATGACCAACTTGGGAGAGTTAAAAGCAATTTTGCCAAGGCTGAAAACAAATTAAAATCTGTGGAAAATACCCGCTAGGATTTTTAAAAATTAGCATTTACTAAGGAATTTTCTAGAATACTGAGAGCAATGACTGCAAAAATGTTGATCTGTTCAGACAAATTGATGTAAGTCATGGTGCAAATATTGGAGAAACTGTGTCCGATAGTTGAGGAGATATTAGACAATAGGTTGCGTCATGAATTTTTGACCACACAATAATTGGGGTCAAACAATGTGTCTGGAACTATATTTTCTCGTGGATTAACATACAGGAAGTGTGTTCATCAGTACCACTTTTCCATGTTGCAACTTGATGATCCTATTTTCTGTTGACAATTAATACGCCCAGTGAGACAGGATGAGAGCGAGATGTTACTCAATCTGATGGTACTGGTTGGTTTTGTATGCATGGGACAGCTTGGGCATTTCTTTGCTTTAAAAAAAAATAATTTCAGTAATAATAAAACTGATCAGGGATGCCACTCAACTTTTTTTTAAGTAGCCGAAAATCCGGGGGGGTGGGTGTTCTCCTCGTTATTTGAACTTATTGCCAAGTCTTCGCTTGTCCGTTATTTGAACATTTGGCGCAAGTTGTTAACATGTTGTGTGTGTGGGGGTTTTTGGGTTGTTGTTGTTGTGTGTGGGGTTTTTGGGTTGTTGTTGTTGTGTGTGGGGTTTTTGGGTTGTTGTTGTTGTGTGTGGGGTTTTTGGGTTGTTG
>NW_004797372.1:1484906-1492224 GCF_000002075.1 Aplysia californica
AAAAAAAATTTTTTTTTTTTAAATGACAGCTACAAATAATGGAAATGCACGATAGACATCGATGTAAAGTCAGGCTCTCGTAAAGTAAAGTTGTTCCTGCATCCGATCCGGACACTGGGGATTGCCTTGTTAGTGAGACAACTTCCTGGGCCTTCGGCATATTGTGGTAAGGTGGCCAGTTCCTTTCCAAGCCGCCCTTGCTTCCCCAACTCGAAGTCAGGTACCCATTACAACTGAGTGGGCAGGAGGGGACGAAAAAAATCCGTATCTGACCCGAGGCTCGAACTCGGACTTTCCGCGTAGGGCAATTTTTATTTTGCATTTCAAAAATTGTTAGTATTTTTTGTTTGTTGCTCAACAGCTTTATGCCCAAGTAAAATAACATTTCTGATACCATTGTATTGAAAAACTTTGAACACTGGCTTAAATAATGTAGAATTGCAGCTTCTAAGGACTCTCAGACATTGGAAGTCACCAAACTTTGGCGGCTATTTAGCAAATTATTTACTTCTAACACCAGGCAACCCCCCGCCTTCTCCATTCGGATACATCTTGACTTCTATTCAGAATAGATGTATTTTTCTTTCATCAAAAGCAAGACAAATATACAAACTTTAAGATGATCCCAATAACTCCGATTGCCGCAAAATTGACAAGCACCTGATTTCACTGCGTCGTGACACAAATGAGGAATATTGTTACAAGAAAAGAGAAAGAAATGAGTTAAATTGTTACGATATAAAAGTAATAATTTTTTTTTACAATGCAAGTAAAGACAAAGAAATAAGAAAAACCGTACATGATGATCGAATCAATGTGGGTGGTTGGAGGGTTTTAATACTGATAGGTCATTTTTCTTTACTTGTTCTCTGTTGTTCCTGTCTACTCGTCTAGCTTTTACCATTCAGCAAATGACTGTTATTGCGTCAGTGTCGTTTTCTTCGTTGCTTCCCAGTAATAACCGCATCAAAGTTTTCCTTTTAATTGGTCTAATCTATTCTTTAATTTGTCTATGTATGTATTCATATATTTCTTAAATAAATTTGCTATGGCGGGGTTAGTGGTGGTGGTTGGTTTAGTTGTGGGCGAGGAGGGGTGGGAGAGGTAGAAGAGAGGGGCGGGGGGAGGGGGGAAGGATGCAAATGGTAGCGCATATGAGACGGTTTAAATAAAGCAGGTTCATTTCTCACCAAGATGTCTGCCATACAGTCAGTGATGGAGGATTCTGCCAGGTTGTCCTTGGAGCTGCAAACTCTGAAGATGTTGCAATAAACAAAAACAGTTTAATGAAGGGTTTAGAATAATAAAGGGTTTTCAACGCATTTTGCTGGAAATAGAGTTCTTAAATCTTAGTATGACGGCATACATAAGGAGGAGACTACGTCAAATCATAGCACTTGAAAGGGATGACTGGATGGCTTAAAATCAGAGCTACATATTACCAAAACGCGTTAATCAATCATACTCATGTCTAGCTTAAGTTTAAACAAAAACTTTTTTCAAAATGACCTCAAGTGCCTTTTTTTATTTTATTTGTCTGACCTCTTTAATTATAAATAATGCTAGGTAATAACTAATTTAGCCTCGATTTTAGGAAAGAGAAACAAGATGGGATCCACAAGGAGGGAGAAATAAAGTTAGACGTACGAGTACTTGGAGGATCCATTTTTAATAAACAACATGTTTTAATTTCTCTTGGTATACTAAAATTTACTCAAGTATGTTCTTCCCTTCTCTGTTTTTCCTACAATGTTGATGGGTGGTGATGATGATGATGATGATGATGATGATGATGATGATGATGATGATAATTTTTATTGTTGTTGTTGTTGTTGTCGTCGTCGTCGTCATCGTTGTCGTCGTTTTTGTTGTTGTTGCTGTTTTTGTTAACGATACTGTGTTTATTTTATTGTTGCTGTTGTTGCTGTTGCTGTTGTTACAGATTATCATGTTGTTATCATTATTACTATTATTGTTGTTGTTATTATTTTTTCCAATTCCGATGCTAGCGTTTTTGCTCTATTGATGCAACGTAATTTTTCCACAAGCAATAAATCCGCCCATAGATTTAGTTTGTTTTTTTCAAAACACAAAATCCTTCTCCATCCATCAAAGAACAGGTTTTAGGGAGAATGTTACTAAAAAATATCTTTTAGAGCCAGGGCATTTCACTTTGTAGTTCGCGTACAAGTATTCAGTTTTAATAGTCAACACACTTTTTACATGTAACAGCAGATAACCATCGCGTACTTTTAGTGCAAATATTATTATATCGCAATGTTTGTTCACTAGCTTCAAGACAAAATAACAAACTTCAATTTGATATCAATATCTCCAAATTAAATGTCCCAGAATTGTCGAGCCCCTGATTCCACTATATTTGCGACACCAAAAAGGTTATTCCTCGTCGTTTTTAGGGTTCGCCCATACCTGTACAACTGAGACGAGGTCACAGCTTTCTGACACAAACTCTTGGCCTGAGCCTCTGTCATGCCGTTGTCGTTGGGCCATTGACGGTTCGGATCCACATCTGGTTGAAGAAAAAAAAAGCACCAAAAAAACAACAACCAACATTAGCAACAAATATATAACTTGAAATGTAAAGGCTTTCCTCTTTAAAAAGATTGAATGCTTTTAAAAAATGATAATACATAACATCTGTTGTAAAGGTATACTTTTATTAATAAAATAGCTTTTTATTGTAACACATATATGCTTATTATGTTAAAGCTTTCCATTAAAAAATAAGACAGCTATTTTTATAATTGGTTATGCTTTTGAAAGGAGCACGCTATGTTCAACGTACACATTATATTTTGCCCCAATCGACACACTTTGAATAATTAGGAAGTGGGCTGCTTTAACACTGCCTGTCTGTTAACTTCTACACCACTGACGCCAGTGTTTGTTCATTGACTAGGTGGTAAGACTGTTGGGTACGCAACCGAAAAGGAATGGGTTCGAATCTTGTCAGGGCCTTATGTTTGGTCATTGGCACAGACACTTAACACGAATTCTCCTCACTTCACCCAGATGCAAATGGGTGCCTGATTATAGACAGCGGAACATCTTGTCGATTTGTTAGTGTTTTGAGGATTTATTCAGCAGCTTGCACTGTATTATACTTTCCGGGAAGCTGAACATGTTTTGAGTGTTCAAGATTTTAAACAATCTAATTCAGCAACGTTGGTATCACAGGGAGAACGAATGCTCAATATAACGACGAATAAAACACCCAAAATAATCCACACTGGCCACTTTCAATGCAGTTACAACAAGCGTTGCTTTTATTCATACCTAGAAAAGCACAATACTTCTATGTGCTACACTAATGCTGTAATTCAATTTTGTCGTAACGTGGTGGTATCAGGTGCACGTCAATTTTTTGTGCGTATGGAGTTATTGGTTTCATCTATTAGCTTGCTAATTGTCTTGCTTTTGATGAAAAGAAATACCGATCTATCTTAAAGTCGAGAAAGTTGCAACTGAAGACGGTAGGGGTGTCCTTGAAAACTTCAAAACTGTAAATTAACTTTTTTGTACCTTTGTCCGAACATTTTCAATAAAATTCACCCAGAAAGGTGTTTTTAAATGGAGATAACAGGAATATTTTACCTGGAAGATGTGCCTCCACATAGGGCGCGTCAGGGAGGTCTACATCTGAGTACACAGCCGCCCTCTTCTTTGTCCAGCCTGTGTTCTGCAGGCCTACAGGCTTGAGGGTGCTGGTCACTGCGGGGCAGTTGGTGCACTGGACACAGGACAGTGAGCAGTGGACTCAGTTTTCTTTATAATGCTGGGGTTTTTGTTTATCTATTGACACAATTTCTATTCTTTTTTCAGGGGTGAAAAGCTCATGTATGCTGCATGGCATTACTACTCGTAGTAATAAGAACGGAGGAGAGTTAAAGACAGTGAGAGAGAGAGAGAGAGAGAGAGAGAGAGAGAGAGAGAGAGAGAGAGAGAGAGAGAGAGAGAGAGAGAGAGAGAGAGGGGGAGAGACAGGCATACAGACAGACCGGAAATAAAAATAGACAAATAGGTCATTAAAAGGCGAGCTTTGAAACTACGGCTTTCTGTCAAGGCAATCTATGTTCATTAAACCTTTCTTTACTGAATTGCATCTTGATAGTTAGTCATTCTTATTCATAGTATTTTTATATTTATAGTATGATATATTAATATTGTCTTCAATATTGTCTTCAATGAGCTGTGATAATATGAATGTCTGCTAATGTACCAGCGTTAATCTAATGAGGACGGGTATGTATTTATGCATGTTCATTCACTTGTACCTTGTATTACGGTGACATTAAGTATTGTAAAGTGGACGTCATATAAGTTATTTACATTGTCATTATCGTTATTATCTTGATGCTGGAAAATACAGTGACACTCACAATTTCAAAATAGCTAATTATGTTTAAATTCAGTGCAAGAAATTTTGGGACCATGGGAGTATGTCCTTGAGTAAATCTATTTTAAAAATCTGAACAGACTGCTGCAAAGGCATGTACTGAGTATGCAGTTTGTCGAAAACATGTGTGGTTAAATCTACGTATTGACAGTGGGGCCAGTTTAAAGTGAAATGTACGACAGAGCCGGATTTTCTTTGGTTGACCAGTTTTCGGCTTAAAGATTTTGCTCAGATACCAAATGTGAGGTGTGCTGACAAAATGAGCTACTTCTCGGATTTTAACGGTATGGAAGTTGGTCCATCAACTTTGTCGGTGGAGTTTACACAATTTGTAAGTATGGAATACTAAAAGACATGGGAGACTTGAACAAAATAGCGTCAACTGAAAATCAATAAATCTGACCCCAGTGTTGACTTTCGGAAAATATCTCCATTCTTGGATTGTGAGAAGTAACTCATTTTGTCAGCACACCTCACAAATACAAAACTCGGGGATTCTATTATTTTCCTGCATACCGCTGTTTTAGGATTAACCGTGTTCGGTTGAAGTGGACTCTGCTGTATGTGTCAATTTTATGTGTACATGATTTTCTATTACGCCACTGTGAAGCAAATTCTTCACGGAGATCGATAGGTTGGAATACAATTTCTTTTTCTTCTTTAAAAAACAAGAGGTTGTTTACTCACAGCCGTGTTCCGCATGAATACGTCTCCGCGGATTGTGCAGTTGATGGCTGGGTGGCCACGGTGGTTGTCCTTACAGGCACAATACTTGAGTTCTGACGTGTCCGGCACTGGGTTTGGAATGTTCTCGAACATGCTCGTTCGTGGGCTACTCCTGTGGGAGAAATGTGAACCCTGAGCAAAGGCATTTCATGGACCCCCCCCCCCGCCCCCCCCAAAAAAAAGAAGAAAAAAAAAAAAAAAGAAATCTTCAAATCTCAACCCTTCAATTCTTGGAACTATTTAACCTACTAGGCGCATTGGAGATCTTCCTTCTATGACTCATTGAGGGTAGGGGTTGTGGGGACAGGGGGGGGGAGGAGGGGATCGGGTGAATTAAGAGCAATTGCGCTATATATCGTAACAGTCCGTGCGTTTCAAAATTAAGGGCGAAGATAAAGGAATCCGGAATTGGAAACTCAAGTTTAAATCTATGGTATTTCAAAATCATGATCTTGCTACGCCAACTTTCATTTCTTAATGTGGCAGTAATATCAATGACTATAATGTACACCTTCAAACCTTTCTGTTTCGTCTCCTGTAGGGATCTAATACCTAGTTCACGATGCCAATCGGGGCCAGCCATATTATTTTCTATTATGGATGGAGCAAAAGGTCCCAATTTGGCACTGTGCAACCTACATCAATTAAATTCGACTGTGACCTTCAGAATCAAATGCGCTTATTTTTCAAATTCGTGAACACAATCGGTCTGTTTGCGCAAAAAATGAAAGCTCTTGCTACATCTACTCGTACTACGGAAAATGTCCTTGGCACCTATTCAGTCTGATGATTTCATTTTCGCAGTGTACTCTAGGTATACGCATGTCCAAATGGGTTCTTGACGGATACTATGGTGTGGTTTGCAGTTCCTCTCCGATCAAACGTCTATTCTCCTTATCTCTCTGCTCCTTCTTCTTGTATTTTTTACTCTTTTGCAACATCTTATTGGCTTGCAGGTGCTATAAAATGATTACTACAGCTACAACACTCGTTTCCGAAGGCATACTTTACCTCCAGGCCTCTTCAAAGTCCACGGGGATACATCTGCCTTCTCCATCTCTGCACACTTTGTCTTCCAAACCATCTGGATGGGTGAACTCATTGCTCTGTAAGTAAGTAAAGCGTAAGTTTTGGATTTAACGCCATTGCAAATGTATGGCTTTAACGCTACTTTAAAATGTAGGGGTTTAACGCATCTATAATTGTATACATGTACGGGTTTAATTTTCTTATAAATGTATGGCTTTAACGCACCTCTAAAATGAAGGGGTTTAATGCATCTTTATATGTAAGAGTTTAACATACGTATAAATGTACGGGTTTAATTCCCTTACAAATGTATGGATTTAACGCATTAGCTGTCTCAGATAGGACCAAGCCAAATTAATGGGTTGAAGGGTTTGTAAAATTCCTCAAAATAATCTGAGTTCAAGAACGCCCAGTCCGGGATTCGAACCAGGGCCATCCTTTCGTAGTCCACCACGTTACCAAGTGAGCTAACAAAGCACCTGTTTTGGCCTCTGGACGCCAAGAGAGGGTAGTCCCACACTAGGGCAGGTTACATTATATGTGATACATACTGACATGGTGGGTTCGTACCAGAGGTTATTGTATTATATTACTGATACAGATAAGGTGCATTCATACCAGAGGTGATAATATTATATATCAGACCGGGAACATTCACATTAGGAGTAACTACATGATACAAACACTCAGGGTGCGTCCACGTTAGAAGTGATTATAATATAAGACAGAGGACGCCCACAATTAAGAGATTACATGATACCCTAAATACAGACAAGGTACGTTAGAGAGACAGGACGCACTTGCTACAGAAGTGGTTACACAGGGTGCGTTCACACAATACGAGGTTACATTATACAAACATGAGGTGTGTGTTCACATTATGTGCGGCTACATTATACACGTCGACAGGGTACAATCACAATATGTGAGTGATTACATTACACATAAAGACAGGGTGCGTTCAAACCCCGATCGATTACAGTGCACAAAACACCGTGTTTATTTAAATGAAACAATGCAGAGATCCATATCGTGATATTATTATGCGCCCAAGACAAGACAATTTTCAGAACAGACCCAATCCTGTTCGACAGTAAGTATGGGACGGGTATCCTTCTCTTTCCCCCCCCCTCCTCCTCCTCCTCC
>NW_004797372.1:1492383-1494511 GCF_000002075.1 Aplysia californica
TTCTTCTTCTTCTTCTTCTTCTTCTTCTTCTTCTTCTTCTTCTTCTTCTTCTTTACCTTGCTGCCGTCGTTGGTACCACAGAGCCCTTTAGCCAGGCTGCGGTCAGTTCCTGGGGTGGTCAGGTACAGGTTCATTGCGGTTGCATGTGCGGTCACTTTGACCTCAGCTCCAGACGGAAGGTAGATCTGAATCAAAGATTTATGTAAATAATTTGTTTAAAGAAGATCATACAGGTTTCTACTGATAAAATGGTGGTTTTTTTCAGGCTACAGGACTCGTAATCATGAGGTTGCGGGTTCGGGGGTTCGAGCCGCGGGCCCGACGTTGTGTCCTTGGGAAAGGCACTTTACACGAATTTTCCTCACTTCACATAGGGGGGAATGGGTACCCAGCCATAGACAGCAAAAGGTTTTGTCAGTATGTTAATGTTTTAGCGCCTATAAATGGCTGCTTGCACTATATGCTTCCAGGAAGTTGAGGTTGTTTCAGAATGCTCTCAGGTCTGCTAGGGTAATAGTATAGATTGTGAAGCGCATAGAGCTTTCCTTTCAGCAGGGATTTAATAATATAATATACATATGAAGAATGAAAAAGCTGCAGGACCGGACAACATTACCACAGAGATGATAGAAGCTTTAGAGGACTTTGGAATCACCACATTGACAAAACGTCTTAACAACACGTATGACACTGGACATATTCCATCAGACTTGCCAAAATCTATCTTGATAGCTTTACCAAAGAAACGTAATGCAAACGAATGTGAAACTCATCGTGCCATCAGCCTAGTGTTCCACATAACAAACATACTAATCAAAATAATTATGATGATAATACGAAAAAAATCCTCCCAGAAATAGCCCACGAACAATGTGGATTTATTGAAGGCAAGGGCACTGTAAATGCCATATATGTCATCAGAACAACTACAGAATGTGCTCTAGAAGTTCAGAAAGATCTTCATTTATGTTTTATAGACTACACCAAGGCATTCGACAAAGTTAGGCACGCCAAGATCATCAACATGCTAGAACTCCTCAATATTGACGGGAAGGACTTAAGGATTATCAATAACATGTACTGGGATCAAACTGCTGCAATGAGAATAGGAAACGACATCAGGGAATACATACATATTAAAAGAGGAGTCAGACAGGGATGTGCACTTTCTCCAGACTTGTTCTCACTGTATAGTGAAAATATCATGAAACACATAGAAGAAATGCCAGGAATCTCGATAGGGGGACATAATAATATATAATCTAAGATATGCAGACGACACAGTCTTTATAGCAGAAGATGAAGAACACCTACAGAATATATTAAATGTCATCGTACAAGAGAGTGACAACAAAGGCTTAAGCCTAAGCATCAAGAAAACCAAAACAACGGTGATAAGCAGAAAAACTGCAACCCCAACATGCAATATCAAAATCAATGACACCACCCTCTAGCAAGTACAATATTTTAAAGATTTGAGGACCATAATAATATCATCAGCTGTGAGATGTCACTCCGAAATTTGAAGCCGCATTTGCCAAGCAAAAGCAACCTTCCACAAAATGAAACAGATACTCAAAAACATCATTCTGTTACTGGAAACGAGAAAAAGAGTACTGAAAAGTTACATCGAGCCAATCCTATTACACGGGGGCAAAGTATGGACAATCAATATATAGCTGGAACGAACAATTGTGGCGAAAGAGTTGTGGTTCATAAGACGCATGCTACGTATCCCATGGACAGCTAGAAAAACAAATAAAGAAGTCTTGGTTGAAGCAAATTGCAGAAAACAGCTTATGACGAATATACAAAAGAGACAGGCAAATTTTTGAACACACAATGCAGAAAGAAGCATTGGAGAATATTGTAACAACAGGCAAGTTTGATGGGAAAAGAGGCAGAAGCAGACAGAGGGAAAAGATACTGGACAAGATAACAACATGGCTGGGAGCAGCAAGACCAACAGGCACTATTTCTGCAACGCAAGACAGGGTGAAGTGGAGGTCCATGATCGCCCACGCCTGTCGGCAAGGCACTGGATGATGATGATACTGATATTTGAATAGAGAGAATCAGAGAGAGAGAGAGAGAGAGAGAGAGAGAGAGAGAGAAAAAGAGAGAGAGA
>NW_004797372.1:1497795-1499463 GCF_000002075.1 Aplysia californica
ATGATGATGATGATGATGATGATGATGATGATGATGATGATGATGGTGATGATGATGATGATGATGAAGACGATGACGATGCTGATCAAGATGATGATGACGTAACAGAGGGTTCTTGAAACAATTAAGCTTTGAAGACAGACTTTTACCTGCATAGAAGCACTTCGAGTCTTGGGATCCCAGTCCTCCTTACACAGAGAGTAGTCACACATTGTCTGGACTGACAGGTCTGTTGACGAAGTGGTTCATAGGTAACAGGAAACAAAACCAACCCAAGAGGAGTCAATCGCATTATTTCAGAACAATTGCAAACACACATACTGTTGTTTGATAAATATATTGTGTGTATTTAGTATATGTATGTTGGAGCCCGTTGCATTGTAGGGCTCAATTGCATTGCCGATTCAGTTGCACAATTCAATTCCGTACTAAATCTTTTACCCGAGATAAATGGACGATGCTTGTTTGATAGGAAAGAAGAGCAAACCACATCATAGTGCCCGCCAACCTCACAATTAACACTGCAGTACTTCAAGCAGCAACACAACACATGCACACACATAAAGAGAAAAGTCACAGAGAATGTTGTTGAGAACAGTGAAAAGACACTGAAGAATGTCGAAAAGATGGCCCTGAACAAGGAAAAAGTGTTTCTTCTATTTTATGTGTTATTCAAAAGTCTTCTCCTATTTCACTTGAGTTGTGATTCCCTACTGGGTGCCTTCATCTTCTCTCGTTTGGTTCACTTTCTTTGGCATAAAGCTTACAAGACACAAAACAGAAGAGGCGAGTTGGTTTAGTAAGCACTTCCCAAACTCCAACCCCTCCCCCCGGCAAAAAACTACAAAAAATATACCCCTTACAAAAATGAAAACAAAGCAAGAGCAAACAAAAAAACGAAACAAAACACACAGAGAAAACAACATGAACAACAACAACAACAATAACAACAATAAAAGCATATGCCGTTCGACAGGCAGCTCTATACGCTTTACAGTACAAATATTACCCCAGCAGGCAGCCTTTAGAACATTGAGAAACCCTCTCAGCTTCCGAGGAAGCACAACATGCAAGCTGCCGGTTAAGCGCTCAGACACTAACACCACCAAACTGACAAGACCAATCTCCACATAGGTAAAGGGAGGAAAATTCGTATAAAGTGTCTTTAACAGAGACACAACACCGGACCTTTGAAGGGATTCGAACCCACCACCTTACGATTGCGAGTCCAAGAACCTAACCACTAAAATAGAAGTAGGAGAGATATTAAAAAATAATTTTATTAGAAAGGGAGAGTTAACTAAACTAGAGCACCCGCAAACCGCCCTTACCTGTGGTCTGATCCACATCCAGCTTGAAGACCAAGCAGCAGGAGGTGTTGTGGTCACACAGGATGGGGATGGTGGAGGAGATGGTCACGTTTTTCTCCATGTCTCTCTCACTCACGGTCAGTTTGCCCGGGTTGATCTGAGGGACACGGAGACGTGGTGGGGTGGTGAGGGTGGTTGTGGAGGGAAGAGGGGGAGGTGAAGAGGGAGGTGAGGTGGAGGGAGGCAGGGTAAGGCGAAGAAAGAGAGGAGATGAGGGGGAAGTTATCATATAAAGTGTGATATGTGTGTGTTTGTGCGTCATGTGGGAGGTGGGGGAGGGGAGGGGAAGTTATGATAT
>NW_004797372.1:1500540-1507110 GCF_000002075.1 Aplysia californica
TGTGTGTGTGTATGTGTGTGTGGTTGCGTGAGTGTGTATGAGTATCTATCTGACTATCTATTAAGTCGATCTATGTTGATGATACCTGTATGCCGGCGTAGTAAGTGTTACTCTTCAAGAACGGACTCTTCTGCTGTTGGTTGCCAGAGAAAAAAGCCCTCACTTTGCACCCGACCTGTAAAATAAATGAAAAATCAATACAGGTATCTTAAGATGTGCAAAAAAAAAAGGGAAATTTAAGAACCAAAACAACCCACCGGTGACAACAATACAAAAAAATCCACACCATATTATTTTATAATATCTGTACCTTAACTTTCGTTCGTTTTATTGTTTTCTGACGATTTCAGCTGCGGAAAATAGTCATGTTCCGTCGTTTCAGAATTCATGTTCTAAAGGTTAAAGAAGTAGATTAATTTTGTTCCCTTAAGTGACGTCACTCACGTTTGTGTTGACATGACCTTTGAGCCAGTGACCATCCAGTCTGGCCGTGCGGTTAGGGTCACTCAGTATCTGCGGGGGAACATGGGGGTCCTCTTTGCCGTCGAATGTCCAAACCACCTGAGAAAAGTGGACGTGATGACGAGTCAGAATATTGGTGACATGCCCGCCGGTTTGACGAGGTGAAATCAGATTTCATTTCAAATTTAGGTTTGTGGTTGGCGGATGCTCTGGAGTGGTTTGCTCCTTCTTTCCAGCCAGAATAAATATTCATCGTCTTTATCTCACCTCCTTCTTTTCTGTATTAATTGCTCTCTTTTAAAACCTCAAATATTCAGCATTTTTTACATGAGCTAATTAAGTGCTGTTATAACTCTTTCTAAGAAGACAGACAAAAAAACAAATTCACCCAACGGGCTCGTTTCCAGGATGTCAAGATTGTAAAATTCCCACCAGAATCTCCACCTGCACATAGCCTTTATTCACTGAGGGTAAGAATTCTGGTCACACCTCTAAATGCTAGAAGACACACTATTTTAAGCACTTTATCTAGCATCTGCGTTTGTTGCCATTTTGTTTTGTCCACAATTTGTCAAACGTTGCTTTAAAAAAGTGACAAAAGTTCATAAAAGTTGCAATTAATTTCCAAGCCTTCAACTCTCTGTGATGACGTACAGCAATAATAATGCTGACAGAGATAGCTTAATCTAAGCACCAGAATTTCTTGTGCTCTGTTTTAAGCAGCCAAAATATTATTTGTAGCCACATAGAGTGTGAAAACGTGAAAAAATAAAGGTTTCACAACAGAATGAAATCAAAATGAGAACAACCACAAAAATTAACAAAAAAGGGTGTGTGTCCACCTATCCGAAGATTGGCCACTTTAACCCTAAAAGTGTGTAATTCCCGAAACAGTACAGGATATTACCTGTGAATTATGGAATCACACAAAAGCAGCCTTCCAGTGTCAGCATCCAGTTTTGGTGGAGACACGCTCTAACATAACACAATTTATATAATTAAAAAACCCAACTAGGAACAACTTAGAATTAAAAATTAAATGATATTACACTTTATAATTTTAAAAAAAATGGAAAAACAACACTTCAGAAAAATAACAAGAAAAACATATTAACACACAAACAAATACAAATAATACAAACTGGAAAAAATAAAAGAGAAACAACAATACAGTATGTAATGTACTTATAAATTATATTCTTCACATGAAAATAACAAATCACGTGGTGTCAACAAGTGAGAAAGAGACGAAGTGAAGCGGAAGTGAAAATAAACTTTTTTTTTTCTAAAAGTAAAAAGGTTCAGGTGTATGCTTTTTTGCTTGCTTGTTTTTTTTAAATTTAATTCCCCTATTTATTTCGATCTTTTATTCCTGGAGGTTTTTTGGTGGGTTTTTTTTTTTTAATTCGCTGACCATAATGCCAAAAACCGCGGTTGAGACACCCGCAGAAGCTAGCTTCATGAGAGAAGTACACTAGCTTCTTTATCTATACAATCTTTTCAATTTTGTTAAAAGGCAAGCAACGACGTGCATACTATCAAATATATCAAAAATTCGTATTCCAAATTTGTGTATAATGGTTCTAAATTTGCAGCACGTTATTTTTTTGGGGGTATGCTGCTGAACGGACATGTACTTGACTTGCCTCGTCCTTCACGAGTCAAGATCATTTTAAAAACATGTATTTATTATTTAACACTTCTTGTGAACAGTAAAAGAATCTTATCAAATATTGAGGTTTAACGTAAACTTTAGATGTCAAACTGAAACTTACGTGACCTTATAAGCATATTCAGGGTCATCACTTACAACCTAGACCATAGAATTGTACACCTAGACAAACACTATCATGGCCGTCGCACTTTGCTTTTAAATAACTGTAAAATTCACTGCGAAGCGTGCGAGCCATAGTAAAATGACACAACATTAAGCAGGGCAAGAAACCATTTTCACTATGGTCGAGTTTCCTGAGGCATGACAACCCTTCCCCTTGTCCCATTTGTTCCCCTTTATTTGGCCAAATTAAGTCAAATGATACGTTCAATAGTTAACCTTCAATGCGCCCTATTTGTGACAGGCACTTTCAATCGCGATGATGTCATATTGTCCACAAGCAGTTCAAATAAACTAAGCAGTTCTTAAGGAAAGAGAAAACAATTTCATCCCCTAAAAAATTGTGTATCTTTATTTCCTTTTTCATTATTTAGAATTTCAACTAGATCTAGGACTAAAATGTTCTGTGACCACCAGCATCCACCCCCCCCCCCCAAAAAAAAAGACAACAATAAGAAAGAAACAAAAAACAACAACATATAAATAAATAAATAAATAAAAATACCACAAATGTCCAGCTTAGTATAATAATATCTGGACAGCTGCTGCCCGCCAATACAAGAACGACACTTCACCTTATTTTGAGAAAGAGGGGATCGAGACCTAATTTATTTTTACTGAAATGTTAACATCTCGCTACCTTGGAATTACAAAAATATACTATCTGGAGTTTTTGATCGTTTTGAATTACTAAGACCACGAGGTCAGAAACCAAAATGAAATGCTCTCATCTGCTCCATCAAAATCGTAAGATTATTTGGAGTCGTTATCAAGATACTCCAAGATTTGCATTCAAAAATGTTTCAGACGTGGGAAACTCAACATTTTTAAAATCAAATAAATTTCTAAAAAATAATGTACTTGTGCTATTATATGGCATAAGGCACTCTTGTGTTATTGTCATCTTCATTAGTACTTTGTAATTCTAGGGTATCCATCTGTTTTACCTCAAACCGCTGGTCGGGGTCGTGTTTGGGGTACTGGACCTCACAGTTGAAGTGGAACGCTTTGTTGTTGGGGTCGATGATTGGGTCAGACAGCTTTGGCTCCGTGGTGATCAATGGGAAGGCGTCTGAAAGGAGGTGAGGGGGAGAGGGGGAGAATAATGAAGAGAGGGGAGAGATGAAAAGGGGAGTAGAGAGAGGTGGGGAAAGGATGAGAATACAGGGGGGGGGAGGGTTAAGAAGGGGAGAAGCAGATAGAGAGCAGGATATGACGTGGAGGATAGACAGGTTGAGAGAGGGGGAGAAAAAACGTGGTGGGGGTGTAACGTGTTGACAGGGAGAGGAGGGAGAGATAGAGAGAGACAAAAGGATGTGAGAGGGAGAGGAGACAAGGGGGGATAGGGGTAGCAGAGAGAGAAATAAGACGGACAGAGGGACGGAGGGAATAAAAATTTTGCAGAATGCCATGCGGAGGAATAGAAATAGTATGTTTCTGAAAAGTGCAAAAAGTGTATAAAATTTTGACTTTGGGAGTAGATTGTACAGCTGTTGCTATCACTCTTTTTGTTGTTGCTGTTGTTGTTGTGTTGTTGTTGTTGTTGTTGTTGTTGTTGTTGTTGTTCTTTTTCTTCTTCTTCTTCTTCTTCTTCTTCTTCTTCTTCTTCTTCTTCTTCTTCTTTTTCTTCTTCTTCTTCTTCTTCTTCTTCTTTTTCTTCTTCTTCTTCTTCTTTCTCTTCTTCATCTTCTTGCTGTTGTTGTTTAAAATAAACCTGTTACGCAGGGGAAGTGAAAGAAACAAAGCCAAAGTAAAATAGACGTACAAAGCTACATGTCAATTGACCTCTCGCTACTTCAGAATTACACAGCTCTGTCTGCTCCGTCTCTAGTGTCATGTCAAGCTTTTTATGGAATGCAATTATTTGAAAATCTTGATACAGATTCCGAGTAATCATACGATTTTGATAGAGGAGATAGAACATTCTGCTTTTGATGTCGTGTCTTAGTAACTGAAAACGGTCAAAAAATGTCAGACAAAATTTGTAATTCTTTGGTAGCGATTACTTTCAAACAGCACACGCGTTAGTACATCAGGTCACAATAATATTGTTGTCCAGCTGTTCTGATAATATACTTAGCCCAAGATGTTGATTTTTAAAAATGCAATTACTTAATCTGTGATATCAGTTGCATGTACTCAGGAAATATTTTGTCGCAGTTTATATTCTAAACGTTGAAACAACAACAACAAAAAAAGAAAAGAACCCAATCCCCTAGCAAAACCCCCCCTACAAAAACAAAAAAATAACAATGTTTAAAAATATACCAACAACAACAAAAACAAAAGAGGTATAACTACAACCGCTAAAGGAATGAAGCAGGTTTTTTGTTTCTCCAATGAAAACTGTTGCTTTCTGGGCATTTTATTTTTGAACAACTTGCAGACGATAAAGTGATGACTTTGTCACCACCAAATAATAACTTAACTAAAAAAAACAAAAAAAAACCTACTCACATAATGGCAAAAATATTGTCTTATTACCTTTGCAAGGAGCTAAGCCTGTTGCTGACCACTTGCCCAGAGGGCAAGGAACTTTGTTGCCTGACAGATGAGAAAAGTCACATGTTTAGTTTAGCTTTAGTGCGAGTTTTACATCACTTGTAATACACCTTTGTCATATAAATGCCGGTTTTACAAGGCAGTAACATACAAGGAAAGTAAAGAAAAAGGATGACAACAGGTACAGGGGGATCCAAAGAAAAACCTGTACAACTATTTTTGTTAATATTTTCCTCCACATTGACGTTTGGCACTTCATATTTGTACACAACATTTGGAAGTCAAAATAAATTTGTCTGATATTCATTTTATAAAAATCCACGGAATACTTTTGATTTACAGAGCGCGAAAAGAACAACAACTCACTTTCAGCTATGTCCACATTTGTGTAGCATGGCGCACTAGTTCGTATTAGGCCTACCACTAAAAATGCCAATGATTGAGCCATACTGCGTACTGCAGTAGTCTAACAGGCCAACAAAAGTTTGCAGATATTTTAACACGTTTCCTTTGTCTGCTGAGATCATGGTTAAGATAAGTAAAGAGCAGAGAGCTTTTTGTATTAAACATTTCGTCACCACCAACCCATTTCGTAAGTTTCGCACACGGTACAAAAAAAATGTTAAAGGGCTCCTAAGGCCTTCTTTGAAGTCAAGGGTGGAAATGGTTCCTCAGTTAGTACCTGTAGAGAATCAGGACTAAAAACTCCTGGACAAAACGACCATTCCAGGTCAAACACACACCATTCGCACCCTTTTCCCTTTTAAAGTCACCCCGGGGCAGAATTCAGTAGATAAGCCCCATGAGACGTCTGTCCGTAGACGATTGTCTTTCCTTCATCTCAAAGGTACTCAATCTCAGGGCAGATCTTCATCTACGACTGTGCCATTTTCCCCGTTCGCGAAACTATCAGAGGGTGACATTGTGTTCATGATTCCTCGATCGTCTTGAAAAGCGTGGACATTTCCTCTAAAAACAATTTGGTTCCTTAACAAAGCCCATATTCACCTTTTAGGTTATATCAACTCCACAAATGCTGTCTATTTTGGGCAGCCTCACCCCTCCCCCTATTGACTCTAGAAACAGCTCCATACTGTTAGATGTACAGTGTGCGTCGCTTTGAGTACTCATGGTTGAGTGAATCCTTGTGTTTGACAACCACTGAACATGACGTACGACATAGACCATTGGTTCTCGGAATTTCAGAATTTAAAAAATAATTTTTTTAACTCTGTAGGAGAAAAGAATTATTGTTTAAAGGTTACATGGATGGAAAATTTAGATTTTTAAAATAAAAGGAAAAGAAAAAATCAAACCAATCATTTCATGATTTCCATTACAAGATCTTTTAAAATGGTTCATTTTGCGGGGTTTTTTTTTTGGTTTTTATTAAAGCCATATCCGTTAAAAATAAAATTTTTCTTTGTGAACTTAATGTCAGACAAAATCATTTTGAATGAATTATATCTATTCCAAACTACATCATTCTTGTACAAATTTTGTGAGTGATATTTAGAAATAAACGTGTACAGTTGTTTTTTTATCACCCTGTATTTGAAAGGAAGGAAGGAGCAGATCACGCCATAGCGCCTGCAAATCACCCAGAGGGACTCAAGTAGGAAGAGACACTCCTCAAAACAGCCATTAACAAAGAATTAACATAATACTACTATCAGAAATATTTCTAGACACACGGACCACCTGAATCAATTTCTGGCGAAGTCTATCCAACCACTCTCTCATCTCATCTTTCCCCTCATCCAACCTACCTC
>NW_004797372.1:1511313-1512379 GCF_000002075.1 Aplysia californica
TGTGTGTGAGTGTGTGTACAATTGTGCGAGTGCGTGCATGTGTGCGTGCGTGTGTGTGTATGGGTTAAACGTCCCTATCAACCCCTATACGCAATTTAACTTCTTCACTGGTGAAACGTTTTCATTTATTTTTGTGAAGACAAAACAAAACATTCATCAAAGAGAGTTTTAAACAAAGTATTGAGAAGAGATATGTGCATAAACTGTACTGTTTCTTTATGGAAACTTCATTTAATAACACAACACGAAAATAAAATGTTGTTAATATTGATATAAGTTATTTATGATTTATGTCATGAAAATCGCTTCGATAAAATGCAGTTTGTTCTATGGTGTAGGGTGGCTGTAATCCCTGAATAGACATTTATATACTCCCAAACAAAGTCAGACTAATTTACTTTTTTTTACTGCATTTAAGAATAAGCAACTATACAAGCTGTATTAATATATACTAAAACTCCCCCTATACAAACCAATCGAAAAATGGCAGAGAACCAGTTTTGAAGAACACAATCAAGCACTTGTGTCTACAAAGTAGTGGGAAGCTTATTACGTAGGGGTCAGAGAAATTACTCGTACTAGAGAATGAAAATGACGAAATGGTATAGGTTTAACACCCATAAGAAAATACTATTAGACTATTTAAAAGGCGGGACTACCAGGTCTAACCTTCATCTCCGAAACGACCTATCCAAATGGGAAATTCGAGTGAAGTGTCTTTCCCAAGGACACAACATTGAACCGAGCTAACGCTCGAACCCCCGAACCCACAATCTCACGATTACGAGACCGGTTGCTTATCACTTGGCTACTGAGGCAACCAAACTAGAGAGTAATATACAATGTAACGAAGGAGAAGAGATAAGGACGATAGACGTTTGATTGAAACAATGGAGGAGAGATCAGGACGACAGATGTTTGATGGAAAAGAAGGAGCAAACCACACCAAATCCCCCGCCATCTTGTAGACACTGGTGCTCTGCGATTTTTTAGGACAGAAACCTTTGTCGACATTTTTCAAGCTTTATGAATACCATTTGCGAATTATTTATTTATTTATTTATTT
>NW_004797372.1:1512479-1520213 GCF_000002075.1 Aplysia californica
TCATGTTTTCATGTATTAGTTTTTTAAAATTTGTTTGGCTATTTTATTATTTTATTTATTTCATATATAAAAGTCTATAAACAAGTGAACTCAATTGATCCTTTCACTGATCATTTCTTGCGTTTCCGTGTTATTCGAAAGCCATCGACTTGTAAGCTATTCATGGCGTGACTAGAGAATATTAAACGATATTGTCTGCCTTGTTAGTTTATTTTTTAGAATAATCTGTGTGCTTTGTTAGCTTTTAAAGATAAAAAAGAACTGATTGTCACTTGTAAAAGATGCTGTTGGCTGTCACTAAGTTTTGTTCCCTAGGGCACTGTTTACTCGGTGTACTTTTCCAGTTGAGAAACAGTCGGAGTTTTTAGTTTGTCATCAGAAAAAGCATGTCGTTTTAGTTTATGATTACAGAAACTGTTTGTGTTATTAGATTGTCGATTGAGAAAATGTCCGCAATTTGTGTTTTTCCCTAAAGCAAGTATCCGTACAGTTTATTCGTTATTAACATCGAAACTGCAACACATCGATGTTCACAACTAAATTAAATTACATGACTGCGTCTGTGGTTGGTATGTCCTACTTCTGGACTCGCCGTATGTTGTTTCTGGCTGTATGTCTCTCTTTTCCCATAACTGTGCGCCATTATTGTGTCGATTTGTTTCTCTTTACTCAACCCCCCCCCCAAAAAAAAAATACCCCCACAACAACAACAAAAAAACAAAGAATGTACACCAGTTTACGACAAATTCTCAAGTCAAGAAAAGATTAAGTGAATTCCATATAGCCGTGAACAATGTCATCTGTAGTTTAAAGGTTAGGCTCCTAACAGTTGTACACAGAGTTCAATTCACGCGTGGGGATCTTTCTTTTCATTGAGTATTTCTGTTTTGAAACGCTGCTTTACCTTGTGTTCGGTTTAACGCAGTGATGTTTAGGTCAAAGCAGCCTGTCTCCCAAACGATCATTCAATTGAGTCTTAAAACCTCTAGTCTTCTTTTCAGCTTTTCCAGCAATTAGATGCTACTTCAGGATAAACATAATCTAGGTTTTTGAAAGCACCGAGACAAAGAAATAATTTTTGGGCGAACGATGTCTTTCGCAGATCCGGCACTTGATGATGATGATACTGTCATTGGCAGTACCATTATAGTTTGAAAGTCTGCTTAAATATTTGAAGTGTTAATCTAGCTTTAAATGTCCTTTTTTTAAAGGCGGACATAATGCTAAGTGATCAAAGCAACACATTGGTATCGGCTTATTTCCAAGAAAATAAGATAATCATCATCGTGATCATTATGAATATCAGTATCATCATTATTATTATCCTTCTTATTCCTATTTTCATTCTTATTCTTATTCTAATGATTGTCATTTTTAACTAAGAACATTACCGCACAAGACGCCGAGAAGACCGAAGGTAAGCAAAGTACAAGCCATTCCTGTGGCTATCGAGGCCTCTCAATGGAACAGTGTGCACGAAATCCTTGAACAGTTACATTTATACATGACATCTGCCTGAGGGTCAACACTGTGCCACGGGGGCGTAGCTAACAGTGTGGGGATTTTTTTCGTCTTAAAAAAAATAGTTGTCCAATTACTTATGTAAGAATGACTTTGTAACTTGAAGAGTTGGTTTGTTTCTGTGCGAATTAATTTGCGTCCATATGAGTTACTCATTTTAACAAAAAGATTTACTTTACTTCTGTAAGAGTTAATGTAAGAGTTCGTTTGTTACTGCAACAGTTGGTTACTAGAGGAGTTATTTTGTTATTGGTATATGTTTTTGTTTTGGGAAAATTTGTGTATTTTTGTTAAACTAGAAGTGTTAGTTTGTTACAGTGAGAGACAGTTCGTTACTGGAAGAGTTAATTTGTTACAGTATGAGACAGTTTGATACTGGAAGATTTAGTTTGTTACAGTGAGAGACAATTTGTCAAGCGGAGAGTTAGTTTGTTACAATGAGACACAGTTTGTTACTGAAAGAGTTAGTTTCTAACTAATAAGTGCATTTCTTTACTGTGAGAGTCATTTTGCTAATGGAAGAGCGATTTTGTTATTGTTACAGTTAGTATAGGACTACACAAATTTTCTTTTTTTTTAATTACTTGAAGGAATACATGATAGTTTTCTAAGGGTAGACGGTACCGATTCCCCCCACAATTCAGAAGGTAAGAAAGTGGGTGTGAGAGGTGAATAGCGGACGTGTCATTCTGGGCGGCCCAGTGCTATTTCTGAGAGAAAAAATATATTTCCATGTCCAAGCCTTTGTTTGGAGAAAATGGGTGAAAAATTGTGAGATATATTATAGCAGAGAAAGTCCTTAGGCGAATAAACACAAACTTTTCAAGGAAAATCTTAGAAAATTAAAGCTTTTTTTCACAAAAGGGGCCCCTCATCTTCTGACTGATGGGACAAAAGACCGATTGTACTGAGTACGTGGTTTTTGTCTATTGGATACACAATAATTTTTTTCTTAAAAAAATATAGGTTATTAAACACAAGTCTATTTGTGGGAGTCAGAACTGAAATGACAATAAGCAGAATGGAGAAATCCAGGATCATCACGACTCCAGAAAGTTTAACGCAAGCAACGTGGTTGCAAAGTGATCCACATCATTTTTTTTCATAAAGGTGCGATTTTAAACTGGTTCAGAGACGAAGAAAGAATTGTGCTCGAAATAAATGCTTCGCTATAAGGAGTTTGACCCAAGCGGATATGGTCACTGTATGTGACTGATGATTACATCGGATAAATAAGTGCACTGAGATCAGCAGTAAAGGTTATTAGCTTGAATAGAAACCATTTTCATGTTTCTGTAAGTATTTTATACAACGTTGCATGTTTGTAAAATCAAAATTGTAGATTTTACCAAGATTGAAAACTCTCTTCTAGAATTGACTTTTTTACACCCCCATCGACACAATTTAATTCATTAAAGAGGCGGACTTCGACCCTGTCTGTCATAGCCAACCCCAACGGAGAGGGGTACTACATCCCAGGAGAAAGACCGACATACTCGATAACATTTCTGTCTGCTCTGGAATCGAACTCAAAGTCTTCTGCATGCTACGGCAGAGCGCCTAACAGCTGCACTTCTGCACCGGGAACGCTCTCATAACCAGGGATATAAAATAAAGAGATGACAATCAATAAAGTAAAGGATAACCACGTTATAATATATTCTTATTGTACTAACGACGTGCTCTACATAACCAGCTTTCCGACTTTAAAGGTACGAACGTGCCTTATCGTCTGCGGCTGCGAACGTTACGTCACTTCCTATGAGGTTGTATAATTTGTAACCTCAAATGTGACCCATGAGCTGAGCGGATAAGCCACTTTCATTGTAAATGTTGTGGAACAAATGCTTCAAACTGTATGTCGGTCTTTTCCAAATTTATTGAACCAAACTAGTATCTTGTCATTTTTGGGTTATTTATTTTTACAAATAAATGTTTACTTACTAATTTTTTCAATTGACCTTTTCGGCTTTATTGACATGCACGACTTATCAATTTATTAAGAGTAGAAGAAGAATCCGATGGATTTTTGTCCACTTATTCATTTGTGAATCTTTACTGGAAAGTCCATTTTGTACACCTACATCTACAGTGTAGCGATCAGTCGCTTTGCTTTGCAGTCTGAGGCAAAAGACCAGTATTCAATCCTGTAGGGATATTTTACTTCAGCATCTAGGTTTCTTTTCTTGTGAGATGTGTGTACCTGTAAGGACTCGAATCGGATGCAGACCTCACATTACCTTAGAATTACAAAGTTGTATCTGAAATTTTTAGCCGTTATGAGCTACTGGCGCCATGGCCATGAGATCAGACAGAAACCAAATGTTTTCTCTGTTCTATCAAAAACGTAAGATTAAATGGTAGCCGTTATCTCAGTTCAAAGAATTGCATTTGAACAAGCTTCACATGTTGTGAACCTCAAAATCTGTAGGATCTAAATTTCCAAAACTAGGTACTGAGCAGAGAGAACTTTATGCATAACTCTAGGGTAGCGGTAAGTCGAAAATCTCAGGTTGTGTGTACAAGGTCATTACTTTATGTGATTGCCCTTTGGTGTATCTCTTGGCTTTTTCTTTCTTTTTCCTCTGTTCACGAAAGTTTGTCCATCACATAAGGTGTAGCGGTTAGGTGTTCCACCACAGCATGCAGAAGACCTGGGTTAGATGCCCTTGTGGGGTTCGTTTTAATAGAGTATCTTAGTCTTTCTGCCCAGGCGTCATATCCCTCTGAGCCATGACAGGGTCGAAACCGCCTCCTAAGTGACCTATAATGTATCGATGGGAAGTTGAAACACACACGTTTTAAAATGTTCTGGCAAAAACTCAGACATTTCTGACGTTACAACAGATTCATGCTCACCTGCAATACCTGTTACAAAGATACTGTTATTATGTGTCGCGACGTTGTGGTGTCAGGTCTGGTGCTCGTCAATTGTTGGGCGTAAGCGTTACTGGGATGATGTTAAAGCCAATAATATTACCAGATTACCCTCTTGTCATCTAAGTGCTGATTCAGTAGCTCGTGTCGAACTTCGGCAAGTTAAGATATTTCTGTTGTGTCCGTTTTCCTTGATACAAATACATATTCTAAGAAAATGATAAAAAGAGAGAACGAACGCAGGCACTGTATACTAAAATTGAAGTTGGCTGCTTGCCTTTGAGCAGGTGCATCGTCTGATCACACTAGATTACAACGTTGTGTCCTTGGAAATTTCCTTATTTCACTCAAGTGGAAATGCGTGCCCGGCTATAGAAAGTTAAAGATCTTATCAATTTATTTGTATTTAAGCAAGTGAAATCCACAGTGTGCTCTGTATAACCTCCAGGGAAGCCGAGATAATAATAATAATAATGATGAGAAGAAGAAGAAGAAGAAGAAGAAGAAGAAGAAGAAGAAGAAGAAGAAGAAGACAACTCTTTCCAATCAACCCGCCTCTTGCCTTTTGGCCGTTTTGTTTGTTTTAATTGCAAAGTTCATCAAATCTTAATCCTCCTCTCCATACTAAAGACTAAATGAAATAATGATGCAGTTTTTAAAGCTTTGACGTGCCTGGACGTTCATTTTCTACTCGCTTTGCCTATGCTTACATTAGCATTGTCATGCTTAGGGCTGATTTTTCAGAGGGAGATAATAGTTACTGTAAGTTAATGAAAGCCAATAGTGTAGCTAAACATTTTGACTTGAAAAAATATCCAAATGATTTTTCGTTCCTCCCTTTTACTTTGATGGGACTTGACGTTTCGATTCAATGTGATGTCAACAGTATTGACCACTTGACTATCATTTATTGATCTTCGTTGATCCAGGCCTATTTCGTCAGCTAATACCAGTGTGGTATAAATAATGTATTGTTTGTCGTTTATGGGGGGGGGGGGGGGTCTTTTTTAAAAATGTTGTGATGTTATGTGATGTTAGACCGTTATTCATCCTACTTGTGAAGTAACCAGCTGTAATTACTCATTGAAACTCGTGATATCAGCTTGGCGATTTTACTCGTTGAATAAATTATGGCCGTCCTAATAACTCATGATATATTCTCTTTGGAACTCGATACTATATTTGTATTCTATGTAAGAACGTTTACATAATAAAGATATGCTGTTATTTTAATAGGAGCTGATAGATGTTGAACACCTATATTATTTCCTCATCGGAGACTCCCTTTTAAAGTAGTTTGATAGTAAGTTGTACAAGTAAACTTCATACAATGTTCGTGCAGAGGTTTATCAAGGGGAATAACCATTAAAACAAATTAAAAGCAAAATAACTTTCTTTCTTCCCTTATACAAGAAGACCAGATCTGATTTGATTCAGTTCAGCATATTATTTAAAAAATGTAGTTTTTGTAGGGAAACAGAATAAGCAACAGTTTATTATTCAAATTTTTAACTGAACTGTATTTTTTTTCAAAATGCTTATCAAAAATAATGTATCTCAGAACATATTATCTGTATATTTATACTTGTATTGTATATTAAGTACCAATGTGTTGTTTCTAGGAGATCATCGTGATCCAATTTCTCTCGAGAGTGGAATATGTTCCGCTTAATTCAGTCCCATAAAAACAGACAAACTATAACAAATAGTAAGTCTACCCGTTAACTGATAGATCTGAAATAGTGTCTTCAGCTTTAAATCTGTGCAGTAAAACTGGACAATGAGGATCTCTGCTATGTTATTTGATTTCTAACGGTACCAATGGCATCTGGAAGTTACCAGTTACATGTTTGTAAAAATCAAGAGGATGGGTGGGTGGGAGTAATTCTAAATGGCTTCAAAGCGAGGTCAAAATTTCGTATCAATAAAGACTGACAAAGAGATGTACTAACAAACTAGTACATAATCACTCCAAAAAAGACATAATGGTAACAGAAGAAAAAAAAACCCAAACAAACGCCCCAAAGCAGCCCGTTGACTCAGCAAGTTTGAGCAGCACCAAAAATAAACACCAACGTTTCATCTCTCTCACTCACTCTCTCTCTCTCTCTCTCTCTCTCTCTCTCTCTCTCTCTCTCTCTCTCTCTCTCTCTCTTTCCGCCACCCTTTAAAAATTGCTCTTCGTGTTAACCGAGTATTCGGTATAAAGATCCACCAGTTAATCGGATAGAAGATTTGGGTCATTCGTTCCCAACTCGTGTTTAATTTGGAAGCTATGATTGGCTCATTACCTCCGTAATCAAGTACCGATGTTGTGAAAACGCGAACGTTTAAAGCTGACGCCAGATTGGATTTTTTTTTTGGCCTTAATTCTTAGTGAGGTGTAGTTCATGTCGGTTTGCTGAGGTTGATGAGACTTGGCTATCTTTACTTTATACACTCTGCTGCTAATCACAAGTTGGTTACTTTTAATAAGACTCTCTTTGGTTTTTTATGTCCGTGGTTTACTCCCCAATCATATAAGAACTCATGTCATCTATGATGCACGTAAGCTTCGACCCTTCCAGTGAGGGTCTACTTCTGTTGGAAGGAATACTCAGCCTACATTCTAGCAGAAAGACAGATGCTCCTTATAATATTATTATTACATCTAATCTCCCTACAATAAAATGGAACTCAGGGCGTCTCAGTGCGGTGGCGAAGCTCCTAACCTCTACACCACAGACGATGGACGCCACTTAGCGACCTTAGAATTACAAAGTTCAATGTGACATTTTTGGCCGTTTTGAATTATGAAGACAATAAAGGTAAGAAACCAAATGTTCTATCAACTCTAGCAAGATCGTAAGATTATTCGGGTTCGTTATCTAACTATTCAAATAATTATTGCATTCGAAAAAGCTTTAGATCTAGATGTGAAAATTAAATATTTTGAAGTCGAATTTCTAAAATTAAGGTATTGAGCAGATAGAACTTTGTAATTCTAAGGTAACGACTTAGCTAAACATGACCCATTACAACGAAGGTTGTTGTCTTGTGCTTATTTTTCAAGATAGAAAATGCAGGAGTCCCATCTTCAACCCAATTTTACTCATATACGCCAATTTTTTGAAACTCCACACACACACACACACACACACACACACACACACACACACACACACACACACACACACACACACACACACACACAAGCACATACACTTTAACTTTCACAATGTAAGTGAAGAAACATTTCATATTCCTAAGAGTATGAACGAGTCAAATGCTCGTGATTTTGAACCTGACAATGATAAAACTATTGGTTTCAACAACAATGTTTTGAAAACGAGACAG
>NW_004797372.1:1520313-1521665 GCF_000002075.1 Aplysia californica
GAGAGAACGATGGTTGAGTGCAGAGTGGTGAGGGCATGTGTGTGTGTGTGTGTGTGTGTGTGTGTGTGTGTGTGTGTGTGTGTGTGTGTGTGTGTGTGTGTTAAGTGTGTGTATGTGTGTGTGACAGACAGCCAGCCAGCCAGCCAGACAGACAAACAAAGAACCAGGCACACAAACACAGACACAAATCACTGTAGATCTGACTCACTGCGGACGAATATTTCTCATGCACGAAGAACCGCTGCTTCGGCGTTATTTATAAACAGTTCTGTTTTCCTTTTTTGGGGGGTTGCTGTTTGCTGTCTGGTTTTGTTTTTTTTTGGGGCGGGGGGTTTGTTGCTGAGGAGCTTCCTTGAGCAACACGACGACGTGATAGCCACAGCTTACAAAAAAAAGACACTACAAAGTCAAGACCAACAAAGGTGTTTGAATTTTGATACTGTGCTATGTTTCAATGTATTTGTGTACAAGCTATCAGCTCTACTTGCAAGAAGTCGCGCTGAGGGCATGACTGAAACTTGTTAGTATTTTAAAACATACTTAAAATAAAAACAACTTCCCTACTCGTCCTCCCCTTAGAGGAAAAGAATAAACAAAAAAATAGCACAAAAAAAAAGAAAAACACTTTTCTCGGTCAGGCTGGACACCCCCTCCCCCCAAAAAAAAAAAAATCACCTCCTGTGACTCCAGGATCATCCCGCCCCGGTACCTCCCATCCCTTGAACCTCCACCCCTGAAACACTAAGGACCCCCCCCCCCTCCCTCCCGTTTCCCCCAAACCCACGTCTCCTCTTGCTACCCCTCCCTCCCCCGGGGTCCCTAAACTTCCATGACCTCGTTCACCAATGTGTTTTTTTTTAGCTTTTCCTCTCCCCCTAATAGACTCCTCAGTTTCCACCGAAGGGTTGGACGGGCCCAGAATTAGGTCAAACGGGTCGAATTAGCCAGAGAATGAAATCCTTCCTGCATTGATTAAAGGGATTTTGTGACACGGTAAGATCAATAGAAAGTATCCTGTGGGTGTGACTTTCATCACCTTTCCCATATTTTTAGGGAACCTCTTTTTTTCACCTTCTTCTTTATCTGAGTGTGTTCTATTTTACTGTCTGTCATTCTGTATAGATCTATCTATTTGTATTGTTTAGCTCTTTCTTTTTCTCTCCTTTAATTATCTCTCCTTTTTCTTTCTCTGTCTCTCTCTCTGTCTCTCTTTCTCTTTTCCTTTCTCTTTCGCATGTTCTCTCTTATTCTCTCTCTTCCTATTTCATTCTTTCTCTTTCATCCCCTCTCTCTGTCTCTCTGTCTCTTTCTCTCTCTCTCTCTCTCTCTCTCTCTCTCTCTCTCTCTCTCTT
>NW_004797372.1:1523622-1525023 GCF_000002075.1 Aplysia californica
ATACAACAAAAAACATCCAACAAGAAACAAAAGATAAAAACAACAGCAAAATCAATAGAAACAACAACAACAACAACAAAAGAATGATGAACGAAAAAAACAAACAAAGAAAAACAACCGTCACCTGTGGCCTCCGTTTTAACTTGTCTTCCCTCCTAGACAAAAATGTAGAAGTATGAAGTACGAAAAGAGAGTCAAAGTATACGATTATAAACCATGTACAAAGTAAGTGAAACATTATGATACAACAATGAAAATTCTCTGATAGTGTCCTCCGCCCCACTCCCCCAACCTCTCTCTCTCTCTCTCTCTCTCTCTCTCTCTCTCTCTCTCTCTCTCTCTCTCTCTCTCTCTCCCCCTCGTTCTATTTCCTTCTAGTGCCAGGATCTGGACAATAAAGATCCATCTGATCTTTTCTTTCCTTTTCCCTCCATATCATGTCTTTCTAAATTCCCCATCTCAGCCAACAACAGGCGGGATGATCTCCTCACTCACCCCAGTATCCACCCCAGTCACGCGATGTATCCACCCCAGATACCTTCCCACCTGCATGTAGATCCCAAACTTCCCCAACCGACCACAGCCGAAACCCGTTGAGATGACCCCTGCCAGTGTCCAGTGAACCTGACTATCCGACGTAACCTGGACCGGGCACACTAGAGGACCCCCGGAATCTCCTTTGCAGGAATCTTTACTTCCTTCAGGCGACCCGGCACAGATGTGGAAGGACTTGAAGTAGGTGGAGCTCAGACTCCGTGCGCAAGCTCTTCGATTCTGAACCACTACATCAACCTAGGACATAGACCAAGGTAAACATGTGTGAGGCATCGTAGTTTTTTTTTAGTCTTTTGTAAGAGTAGGGTATGGTATGGGTTTAATGTCTCTATCAACACTATTAAGTCATTTAAGAGGCTCTGGTTTAACTTCTATCTACGAAAAAACTGATTCGTAAGAGTATAAGGCGCTTGAAAAACAAATTTGTCGTAATAGGGCCAACAATCCGAGCTATCACTAAATAGCAACTTGCAAAGAAAAGAAGGAGGCGGGATAAGGAGGATAAGTGCCTATATATAGGAAAGAGGAGCAACCAAAATCAGACCACCCTCCAATCACCCACTTGACATAGATGACATGAACATTAGAAGTTTCTGTTTGTACACCACCAAGTCAATACACACCACTGTTATCTAATTTATTGTTTATCATTTTTTATTCGTGTATTTATAAAAAGAGGTGTTTAATGCCAACATCGACAAATCTAATATTACACGTTTTTCCTTCAGGAAGCGGTATATGACTTTGTCTGTCAGGGTCTATCCAGGATGGGAGGGATACTACGTCTACTGTACTGTACTGTAGTATAGGGTTTTACGGCGCTCGCAACTGCTAAGGTCATATGAG
>NW_004797372.1:1528343-1529933 GCF_000002075.1 Aplysia californica
AGATAGATAGATAGATAGATAGATAGATAGATAGATAGATAGATAGATAGATAGACAGAGACAGAGACAGAGAGGGAGAAAGAGAAAGAGAGAGAGAGGGGGGGGGGAGAAAGGCAGATTCACAAGGAAGATTAAATTTGTGAACGTAACATGCTTTCATTTAGCTCACCTTTTTTTTTACAATTTGATTTCGCTCAGGGCACACGTCGGAGAATTTTCTTTATAAGTTAGCTAGCATTAAAATTCACTAATCAAGAAAGAGAAAGTGCAAATATCGTAGTAGTTTTATGTCCTGTAAAGGCAAACTAAAACATTTTTAGGATCAGTACTTTGATTCCAACTGGACACTTCAGAAATGATACTCTGTTGTGGTGTATTCCTTCTTTCCTGCCAAAACCTATCTCTCTTATCTCCTTATCTCTTTTGCTTGAATAATAACAATAAAAAAAACTTCTATAGCGACCACTCCCTGGTGGCTATATGCGCTTCACAATTTTAAAAAAATATAGTTTAAAAATCAAGTCACGTTTCATGCTCAATGACCCATTCAACGCACAGCTATTCTTTTAACTATATTATTAGTACATGCTTCTTTTTGGACTCCAAGACTTTTTTTATGTCCATTTAAAACACGTTTCTGTGTGAGATTTGCTAGTATGCGTTGATCAAAGGAACAGTTTTAAAAAAAGGAATACAAGTTTGCAGTTTCAACGGACACTCTGGCTTTGGATGTCTTTGTCTAATTTTACCTTTGTTAGCCGGTGACATCAGCCTTTTTAATTTGCAAATTGTAATCAGAAACAAGAAAAACGAATAGACTTTAAGGGGATACAAATATGTCCCTGTATACATCAAAGAAGATGAAAAATTCCCTCATATAGTAACACAAATTAATTGTGTTAAGTGTCCAACATTTGGAATCCATCTAACATAAATTTTCAACACATTATTAAAATCAAATAAACAAATAAAAAAAGAATGCTATGACGGCCTTGTAAAATAAAAATCGGTCACATAATAATAATATGTTACAATCAGAGGCACCACAGGCTGAAGAACCAGCAGCTGACTGCCTCTGGGGCCAAGCAGGGCAACACACAGAAGAAGAAATGGACAGCCTTAAGTTTAAAAAAAAAACCCCCAAAACAAAAAACCCCCAACAGAATCTGAAAAAACCCCAAACAAAAAACACCACCTTAGAAGAACATCTCACCTTTCTCAACACTTTTTCTTTGATGTCGCTGCCCTCCTGCACCGTCCCCCAACCCGAAGCGATGCAGTTTGACCCCGTGAACCCTTGACCTGAGCTGGGCAAGCAGGCTGGACGGATACCCATGCCAACCAGATCCAAAGGCTTGTCCAGCTTTATCTGAGGGACATCATGACGTCTTTCAGTGCCATTTGCATCCCTAATTACCAGTGCAATGTTTAAAACGCTCAGGGGAAAAACATACTTTAAGTAAAAAAAGAACCAAAACAACAACAAACAATTGCAACAGTATATTAAATCTTAAATATAAAGAAAACAAAAAATAATAATAGTAAATAAAAATACTCTGTTATTTTTACATGTGGAAGAGAGATGACTTT
>NW_004797372.1:1530227-1538999 GCF_000002075.1 Aplysia californica
CTCTTAAGCTGAAGAAATAACTAATCTTTGGCGGCCATTTTCTCACTAATCTCTCTGAAAACAGGTGACCCCAACCTCCTTCTTTTGCAAATATCTCGACTTGTATTCAAGATAAATGGATATTTTTGCATCCAAATAAAGACAAGGGAACAAGCTTTAAGATGATACCTATAACTTTATATGCCTAAAAAATGACGAGAGGATGATTCCACCACGCTTCCTTACAAATAAGCTACACTCTCTCGTAAACCCATGCCTACCCATTCTATCTGTCCGTCCACTTTTAACGTTAAAGAAGTTACATGCTACAATTTGTTTTCTGAATTGTAAAAGTAAAAGCGTGACAATGATTGCTAGTTATAATTGTATGGCTACTATTTAAAATATAATGTTTAATAAGTTGCACAGTTGAATGTAACAACTGGTTGGCATGGAAACGGTGACTATCTTGTAAATAATAATAAGAGCGTGAAAAAGTTTCCATCAATAAGATAGGATAAGATACGATAAAATATGGTAAGGTAAGATAAGAAAACATTTAGTGTCCAGACACTGGGAAATTGATTAGTAAACTCCTAAGCTAAGCAGCTGTTTTCCTGTCTCAGCGGTTCCCAACCTACCAGGGCTAAGTCATGGTCGTAGGTGACGTTGTCAAAGCGCGGATGTAACACATACTTCTCCACATTTCTCCTGTGGGAGGGACTGACCACTGTCCGATTGACGAGGTCCAACAGCACGGTAAAAGCCCAGGCAGACTCCACAGGCGTTGTGAAGCAGTGTCCGGCCGACAGGAGCCATTGCGGAGAGATCACTGTAGCGCCACAGATGAGCAGTCCAAGCCACTCCAAACCTGCCTGTAAGGCGATATGGCACACAGTGAATGAGAGACATATTATTATTACTACACAGGGTGTTCATTAAAATTGTCACAATAATTTTGACAAAAAATTCGAACGAATAACCTTCAACCCTGAGGACATCAAGTTTGGTTTGTAAATATAAAGAAAATTTAATCAATAAGTTTGAGAAACAGTAAAGTTTTAACATTTCTACAAAAAATGGGGTAAAACGCAACATTTTACTTCTTAACTATGTCCAGCTACAGGGGCGTTATCGGCCGGTTCTGTTTTCAAGACACTAAGGGCGGTAAAACAACAGCAGTCACAGGTTAGGATGGATATCTCTTTGTGCTGAGAAAATTTCGTAGAAGTTTGGGGATAAGGTGTTATGTTGTAGAGTCCTGGTTCTAGTGGGATGGGGCCACACCCCACATGTCAAAAGTGGCCCATTGTGTGGTTGAAAGAAAGGTTTAGAGAACACCTTATAACAATATGATTGGGGAGTAAAACGGCGACAATGAATCCGGTCATCATCATCATCATCCAGTGCCAGATCTGCGACAGACATCGGCGATAATGATTTTCCATGCATTCCTTTACTAGGATGGTCTCAGAAAAGCTACGTTTCCCTGATCTTTCCCTGTTACCCATTTGTTTAGGCTCCCTAAGTATGTTGTTCTGGGCCTACCCCTGCCTCGCTTGCCCTCAATTTATCAATGAAAAATGAATCCGGTACAAACAATTTATCTTGGGATTTCATATCACTATCATATCAGCGTTCGTAGAACGAGTCTGCATCTTGTAATAATAATACTAGCAATATTAGTAATTACAAAGATAATTATACCGATAAAAATAGATAAACTCGCTCAAAACAGTCAAGGAACAACTAGTGTTTCACCTGTCACATTTAAACTTCAATATCTCACAAACCCGTTAAGATCAGTCATCCAAACGTGACACACGCACTGATGACTAGACACAGTTTGCCTGTACAGCAAATTTGCCCGCACCAGTTTCACAGTGACGGCGCAGGGCTTTCTGAAACACAGCCGAAAAGTATGAAAAAGGGCTAAATTTCTCTACTTCAGCAACTTTGGCATAGGGACTGTTAGCTAAAACTAAGCTTGGCATATGCTAAACAGATGTCTTAGCTGTGAATATTGCTCACTTACAACTCTTTATAAGCCAGCGTTTTTCAGTCATGTTTAATTACAACACGATGGTCCAACGACGCTCGCTGCCTAACGTCGACAGAGGACGAGCCCTTGCCTGGCTCCAAGATCGCTCCACGTTCCCAAGCGTTGCACATCGTCTTGGGGTGTCCCCATCAGTCATATAGAGGCTGCAAGTCCGATGGCAAGCTACCGGAAGGGTCCAGGACAGGCCTCGACCGTTTTACCAACGACAGCATCAACCGGTTCATCGTCAGACAGGTCGTGACGTCACGAACCACCACTGCAAACGGCATCAGGTCAAACTATGGGTGACAGCCAATGTCCATGAGAGCGAGGAAACGGTAAGGAACTGTACCAGTAGAGCCAAGTTCGCTTCTCGTGTTCCTGCCAGGTACCCAAGGCACACGCCTCCTCACAAAGCAGCTGGCTGTGCGTGGTCTGCTCGCCATTCAAAGTGGACACAATGTCCGGGGGACCAGGTGGTCTTCTCGAATGAATCCAGATTCAACCTGCTGCACACAGACAGGCGAGCCCACGTCTGGGGGCGCTGAGGAGAGCTATTCCACCCTGGGTGCATAAAGCAGATGACGCACTACGGTGGAGGGTCCGTTCTGGTGTGGGGAGGCTTCTCAACTCACCACAAGACCCACTGTACCATATTAGGGCAAAGGTACAGGGAGGAAATCCTGCGTCCCCTTTCTGTTCCCCTTCTGCAGTAGATTAGACCACAGGCAGTACAGCAGAATGACAACGCCACACCACATCGCGCACACATCGTGGGGGACTTCCTGCAGCAGCGAGCTGTCACCTGCATGGACTGACCAGCTTGTAGTCCGGATTTAAACCCAACAGAGAACATTTTGGATCACATTGACCGGTGGATAAGGGACAACCACCCTCCTATACAAAACGTTCAACAGCTCTTGGGCTGTGTCGTCCAGGAGTGGCGAAATTCACCGCAACAAGTTCTCCGAAGGCATGTCCTGTCCATGCGTCGATGCTCTGCCGAGTGTTTGATCAAACGGATTGGCTACTCCCACTATTGACAATGCTCATGAAGAACTATAGCTGTTCAGACTTTTGAAATCCGACCAGTGTGACTTAACCTCATTTTACACGCACTTCTCGTTTTTGTTGAAATCTGACATTGTACACCCTTAATCTAAAGAGTCAAAAGCATCTTTTTTGAAAGAATTGATACATTTGCTTAAACTGTTCTTCAGTTATCTCTTGTTTGAATATTTGTTACTTGACTTTTTTGTGCGAGTATATAATGATAATAATGAAGTACACTTTAATAGCGCCCTCTGCAGTATAATGTTATAACGACACTGTTCAAGATATCAACCTTATTAAGACAACTACTTTTCACAAAAACAATTTGTGACCGGCCCTCTTAGACACTTTCGACTGCAGTTATACATAAAGACAACGATAGAAACTACTCTGTTGATTATGAAATTGATGAGAACAACCAAGTGGAATGCATTGTGAATAAACTTCCCTTCATGTAAAACTGTAACAAAAATGTATATATTATATATATATATATATATATATATATATATATATATATATATATATATATAAACACACACACACACACACACACACACACACATATATATATATATATATGTATATATATATATATTTTTTTTTTTTTTTTTTTTTTTTTTTTTTTTTTTTTTTTTTAAATTTTTTTTTTAGGGGGCAGGCGTCGAACTCTGCCTGGCTCGGCGAACCCGGGAAGAGAAGGATGAAACATCCAAGCAGCAAGACCAAGATGCTAGATGAAAATTTCTCCCCACTCAGAAATCGATCTGGGGTCTGCCTGCGACAGAAAAGCTTCTGACCACTAGACCAGAGACGGCGGTCCAAAAAACGGTGGTCACCGGATAGATCTAGCGTTTCTTGGACGAGTTTGCCTGCACTAATTGAAACATGTCGGCTTATCGTGACAGTGGTGCCCTGAGATAACGTACTGCGTTGTGAAGAAGGTGTGGCCACACCTGTGAACTACTTCTCACCATTGTTATGCTTTTTGATTATATAGAGATTGTTATGTTTTTGGGTTATGTAGATCTGTTTTATTTTATTTCATTTTATTATTTATAATATGTGTATATATAAATATGTATAAATATATATATATATATATATATATATATATATATAGTGGCGCTTAAGAGAAACGTGTAAATGTAACCATCCAATCATCGTGTTAATGCTTTGTATTATCCACTGATGCAACACACATATTTTAAATTAAATAAATTCGGTATTATCGGACTCATTAATCTATTTTAAGAGACGCCTGATACAATAAAATGGTCACTCAAATATGACCGTAAAAATTCAGGCTTGGCAAAATTGTGCAAAATCGTAGAAATATAAAATAACTGTCTTCACCCGTGTATTGAGGAGCATCAATATTGATAGATTGGAGATACATTGCATATCCAATGAATGGAGAGTTTTGTATCTGCAATAAACAATATTTCTTATAATATTTTGTTACTATAGTTTCAGACAAAATAGAAAACATGCAGAACAATCACAAAAACAGCGCAAAACCAGGACTTAAAATCAAATGTGCTCATTGTTGTTTTGTTTTTTTAGCTTAGGAGCCTTTGGTTTTGTGTAGTGCACCAACTCTTAAGACACCGATTCTATTAAATTTAGGACATACTTATTTTTCATTTCATCCTAAATGTCACAGATAGTGGCAAACAAAGTTTTTGAATTTGGAGCAAAGCCACTTTTCTTCAGCTGCTGTTTCATGGAACTTAACTTCACGTACATGTCATGGTGTCATTTAAGCAGACATCTCCATGCGTAGCAAAGTACTGGTGACCAATCCAACTTTGATTTGATTTCTACTTCAAAACATGTCTAGTGGCATTAGCCCTACGAGAAAGTGCTTTTCTATGCATGGAGATGTCTGCTTAAATGATACCATGATGAAAATAAGGGTAAGACATGACTTTCCAGCACATGCGCGATGTAGTCCACTAAACCAATCCATCCGGTGATTCTCACCAGGACGGTTTTGTTCATTCCACCCCAGACCACCCTGACCGAAGGCACTTTCGTGCCCTCTGTTCCTCACTGACATAATATGTTTATGTCCAATATCTGACTAACACAGCCCAGGTGCATAAAACGCTTTCGTGCTCTACATGAATGCAATAGTTCTAAAACAGAGCTAAATCATACTAATGAGCACATTTATTGTTAAGTCCAGGTTTTGACTGGTATTTGTAACCGCTCTCTTTTCCAATATGTTTGAAAATATCAAAATGAAAATGCTGTTCATGGCAGAGACAATTATATTCTCTTTTCATAATATCTTGATTTCAATGCATGTCCATTTCCCTAATGCTGATGCACCTCAAAATAGATGCAAACACACTTTAACGTTTCTTTGATTTCGCACAATTTTGCAAAGTCTGATTTATTAAGGTCAATTTTGAGTGACCATATTTCGGGTGTCTCTTAACATAAAGTTTAATGGATTATTATTTTGAGAGATGATGCAGAATTTATTTAACTTTAAATTGGAATGATGCGTGACTTGGTAGCGCAAGACTTTAACAGGATAATTGGGTGATTGCATTTTAAAGTTTCTTTTGGAAGCCAGTGTATATTATTGTATCTTAGAACTGAATCCAAATCTAAGGGAAACGTAAAAACCATTTTTCTCAAAATTCTGTTTGTAAACTCTACCTGACAAAATAAGCCAGATCTCACAAATACTGAAGCTATCAAAATAAAAGTTAGGTCAAACTGTTTAAAAAAGATTTTGGTACCAGAAAATACAATAAACCTGCATTTTCTCAAATTAATATGCCAAAGAATACCTTTACCCGCATCCACGTACATGAAGTTATTTGTGTAATGTTAAAACTTTCCCATTCTTCTTGCATTTGGTGGCGTCGGTTGCCTAACGGGTAAGCTTTTTTTTATCCCTTGCCCATTTATAAGAGATTGACGCCATCTGATTAGTAGAAAAAAATGCGTATGATAGTGCCCAATAGTGTATTACGTGCATACTTAGTATAACAAGTAACTGTAATTGAAGATAGATGAATGTAAATCATTGATCTGAGAGCGGTGATGATTTTAGATATAATGGTTGTGATGACTGATGATGTGGGATTGCGTTTAAGTAATGTTAGCTTTAGTCCTATACTCCCCAGCTCCAATGAGTCACGAGGGACGTGGGCACCCTGCTGGAACCATCTTTACGGTCACCGTGAAGTTCCGAAATGGTGGGCTCAGTCTCTGCTAAGGTGACATTGTTAGTGATAGCCTATTATATCGGGCCAAGAAGAGTGTCGAGAGGAGCTAGGTGGGAAGAAAGTATAGGGGCAGGTATGTTGGGGTATTTGAAAGTGGGTTGTGGGTAGCAAGTTGGCAGATTATGACCTTTAAAAATGCAGCATTCTACTCCCTTATCATTTTCCCCGAGTGTTCTTTTCGAATCCTATTGAGCATGCGGAGATTCTGAAACAGGATCTTTGAACCCGAGTCGAGAGGGCAAAATTTACGCATAATATTGTATCCCCTCGATTCAGAGGGAGCGATCTAATGGTTAGGCTACCGGACTCGTAATCATGGGATTCTGGGCTCGGGGTTCGAGCGTCAGTCGGGCCCGATGTTGAGTCCTTAGGAAATGCACTTTCACGAACTTCCCACTTGGCTCGGTCCTTTCGGAGATGGACGTTAAACTTGGAGGTCCTGCCTCTTAAATAACCTAACAGTGTTAATATTTACAATGGAATGAGGTGGGCCCCTGGCGTCAGAGGTTAAGGATATTAAGTAGATAATAGCAGAAGAAGTTTGGTGACCCCCATAACTTTAAGGTCCTTTGTAATTGCAAATTTACATTTTATTCAAAAATTTTCTTGAAAATCTTCACAGGAGCGTATTTTGAATGGACGTGAAAGGTGTTGAGCAAAGGAAATAAAAAAGAATTTAAAAATTGTTTACATGTAAGAACATTAATGACAATTAGGCAAAGGGCGAAACAAGGTAGTGTTCTTTGATGTCATTGTTTTGAGAAGCGTCTGCTTTTCCCTACCCTAGAATTACAAAGTTCTATCTGCCCAGTACCTAGTTTTGAGAAATGTATAGTTAGTTACACATTTGAAGTTTCACAACTTGGTCAAGTTTTTTCGAAGGTAATACTTTGAATATCTTGATAACAACTCTAAATAGTCTTACACTTTTGATTAAGCTGATAGAACATAAATCGGGTTTCTGACTTCATTGTCTCGTTAACTCAAAACGGCCAAAAAAAAATCAGATGTAATTTTGTAATTTTAAGGTAGCGACATATGTACGTCACCTGCCACGGAAGTTCACCAGGGGCAGCAACACTGCCACCAACAATCCTGTTGTTAGGGTTGACCAGTGACTCTCCGCAAGCTGTAGCGGCCTGTTCAGTGGGTAGCGTCGTGTCACCAGCTACAGGCGTAAAGGGAGAGAACATGACCGTGACCAGGAGCAACACGGCTGAAGTGTGAGATAAAGACATTGTGACTCCTTGAGGTGTGGGGAGAGAGTGCATGTCCTGTTTAAATACACCGAAGAAACACCAGGATTGCCTGTTGACTTATAAATTATAGTACCTTAGACTGCGCACTCTGACGTACATCCGGTTCACAGTTGCGCGTACAAGTTGACTCTATTTGGATCCAAAAGGGCAAAGGGTGGGATCACGATTTCGACTGCTGCGCGCCTGGTGTTTGTCCCTTCATTTGGGCACTTAAGATGCACATCAACACAGCTGAAGTATATACCACAGCAGCAAAAATGCATACCAACGCAGCGAAGGCTTTTATAAAGAGCAAGGCAATGGCAGTGTGCTGTCTAGGATGGAAAGATTAAAGTCTGTGGGATTGTCTTATCTCTTGAGAAAAAAAGTCTATCTAAACAGACGAAAAGATAATGTGGCACATCACGACCAGCCAAAAATTACAGGACATAAACAGAGAAAATAAAGTGACATGAATAGACTATCTTTATCTAGCGTAGTGTTTGCCGACATGGGCAGTAAGTGGGCAATTTGATCATTTTGGTGGGCGGTGGGGATCAGGCAGGTAGTGACAGGTGTTATTAAATGCCTGCCACGCTTTGAAATACATGTATGTAAAACATGTAGGTGAGTGGTTCGAAATTTTAGTTATATAAAGATGAAAAAAGAAAACAGTGGCTATAAGAAGTACTAATCTAATATTTCGTGAGATAATGAGTGCTTCTTTCATTCTTTTTAGATTCGTAGAGCTTCAGTCACACTAAGAAACCAGTCACAAAGCAGTACAAACTAGGTAAATAGGCCTGAATTTCGACCCTTGTTCTTAAAACAAGAGGCACCTTTGGCGAATGACGTCACGGAGACCAACATTTCGCTACCTCGGGATTATGAAGTTCTATCTGAATTTTTTGTCTGTTTTGAGCTACTAAAACCATGAGGTCAGAAACCAAAATGTTATTCCTGCTCTATCAAAATCGTAAGATAATTCAGAGTTGTTATTAAGATATTTTAAAGAATTACATTCGAAAAAGCTTGGCTTGTTGTGAAACTCAAACTTTTAAAAGTCAAATTTCTCAAAACTGGGTACTGAGCAGATAGAACCTTATAATTTTGGGGTAGTGTATTTGTATGCGTGCTGAGTGGAGACCTCGGGTGTGCGTACTACGTCTAGCAAGTTTCGAATAGGGATTTTATGGGGGGGGGGGGGGGGGGT
>NW_004797372.1:1539099-1540112 GCF_000002075.1 Aplysia californica
GGGGATTCGTACTAGACTTTACTTTTTCTCTAAATATACAGTCATGCCCGGGCAAATACTTGTTTCTGTTTTCTTTTGTTTTATTTTCGTCACGTGTCCTATTTTTGTTTTCAAAACATGTTAGAGTGTTGGAGTTTGGGGGTTTTTTTTTGGTGGGGAGTTTTTTTTATAAGTGTTTTACGGCGCTCGCAACTGCATAAGGTCATATTGTTATGAGCACGCGAGACACATTAAACATTTTCAGTTGGAAGGGCATTTGGAAGTTTGCACAGGTGGGGGCCGAAGCCTACTCTTACCTATTTTTGGACCACCAAAGGGTCATTAGCGTGCGCAACTTGCTCACGGACCACCGAAATTTTCCGCCCTTGTCCGAGAATGCTAGGTGTAGATCTTTCCTACCAGAAGATCAGGGGTGTCTCTGAAAGACAGCAGTAAAAAGTAGCTAAGGAGTAGCAGTGGAAAGGTTAAAGTATGTCCTCAGTTAGTTGAAAAAGGTTTGCATAATGCTGTTTGACAAAGCTTTGATAACTATTTTAATATGGCTCACAAAGTCCCAAAATAAGACAATTTTTGAAGTTATGAAATGACGGACTCGGAAGTGACATTGCTTGTGATTCTTCTTCTTAAACGTTCTCCGTGACAGCAGCTAGACAGTCAGTCCGATGTCGCGCACAAACTGTGCAGTCTGCTTCAAATCTAAGAGACAATTGCTGGTGATGATAGTGGCATTATTAGCATAGTATATGAGGACATCTAAATCTCACTTTGGTAGAGAAAATCTTTGTACTTGATTTGGAACTTTCTTGAAACACACATCAACTCAAAAAAAGCAGAACAAGATGAAAAAAATGCCCCCAAACAACAACAACAGTAAAAGAGTACAACAATGCACTAACGATCTCAGCAACAGTTTTTAGCCCAATATTTCAAACTGCATGGCACAATGTAGGATTTTCATTTCCAACCCTTCTGTCTCGTCCAACCCTCCCCCCTCCCACAAACACACACACACA
>NW_004797372.1:1542452-1549340 GCF_000002075.1 Aplysia californica
TGCGAACACACACACACACACACACACACACACACACACTCACAAACACATTTATTCACATACACTCGCACTCGCACTCACGCTCACTAAAGCGCACAACAAAGCTCAGAATATCCGTCTCCAGGATTTTTTTCAGTTTGTCAGGACTCTGCATCTCTCGCTCCCCGCAACACCTGACGGTATAAGCGGCAGATGAGGTGAAGTATTACATTATCGTTACAATAAAGTTATTTTCACTAGCTTCTCGGCGCAATCAAGATCATTTATTTTTAGGCAGAGTGGTGAAATCAGGCGCCCGCCAAAATAACCTCATAAACAAAATCGATATTTTTCTGGCCGTTGGAATTTTTTTTTCTCACATTTTCCTTCTTTTTTCTTTTTGCTCAGTACCTTCTGTGGCCCTCTAAAAAGGACGTATTTCTGTGTTGATTTTATTGAAAAACGTAGATAAAAGGCTCCTTCACCTTCACCTTCACCTATCCCGTAGATTGAATGTCCGTCAGGGCGCTTTGGAAGATTTGGCCCCCAACTTCCTCCACTCCTTCGGGTCTTCAGCTTTTCTGAGCGTGTCTTTCAGTTCCAAGCATGTGCATTCCTTGATGTTGACCTCCGAACTCTTCTTCGGTCTGCCTCTGCTCCCTTTTCCCTGGACGCTGCCTTGCAGGATCATCTTTACAAGACTGGGTGAACGGGTGATGTGTTCATACCATTGCAGTTTCCATTTTCTGACAGAAATAGAAGGTCAGCATATGGTCCAATTTCATTTTCGATCTGTTGTTTGACTTCATCTTTTGTGATGTGATCTGTGTGTGAGATTCGGGTTCATTTTATTGAAAAACGTTGATGAAAGTCACACAAAGTGAAAATTTGCACCCTCATAAGACACTCATTTATTTGGAAGTCACCAAATTTTAGCGGCCATTTTCTCGCTAATTTGTCCGCTGACACCAGGCGAACCCCACCACCTTCAAACACAAATTTCTTGACGTCTATTTAATTAAAAAGGGTATTTTTTCGCCAAAGCAAGACAAATGAAAGGGGCTTCGAGATTAAACTAATAACCCCATATGCCCTCCAAACTGACGATCACCAGATACCACCGCAAAGTGGCACATTTATCAGCTGTCAGGACCAACCCAAGCTGAGAGGTATACAGCATTCCTGCAAGAGACCGAGATAGTCAATACATGTCCTCCCGATTCGGGAATCGCACTCGAATTTCTTGCGTGCTGTGGAATAACGTCTAACCGAAACACCACGGATGCCAGTCACCTCACAATATCAGCACAAATAAAGTAAAGTCATCATCATCAGGTGCCAGATCTGAAGCAGAATCGGCGATCATGGTTCTCCCATTAATTCCTTTGCTTAGATGCTCTAAAAAAAGCTACGTAACCCTGATCTTTCCTGTTACCCATCTGTTTAGGTTCTCTAAGTAGGTGCACTGGGCCTACCCTAGCCTCGTGTGCCTTCAGTTTTACCAAAGAGAGCTAGATATTCAAGACCATAATGTCTATTCAGGTGTCACAAAAACTGCAAGTAAAGTTAAGTAAGTAAAACAATTATGGTCGAAATTGTCCGATAAGTAACCACCGATTGTCGAGGAGAAGGGGGATATTTTAGGCAAGTGAATGTCCTGCATGGTGTTGTTACAACTTTTTTTTTAAAATCAAAGAGGGGGGGGGGTAGTGTCGATTGGTTGTTTGTACAAGTGATTGTCTTGGACAGGTGAAATCATATCAGTTTTGACTGTAATTCTGTGTACCCTCTAATGTCTCTGGAGCTGAGGACGCAATGCAGAGGTGAAGAGAGGACTCATCACAGACATTAATTATTATATACTGAGCAGTGCAACCTTCGAAATTAATTCCTACCAACACTGAAGATAAATACTCTTCTAGTCAGTATAGAAAACACCTCCCAAAGAAACAAACAAACAAAAATAATATAGAGTACTTCTGAAATCGGAATTTGCCTACATGTCTGCAAAGGAGCCCTACTAAGTAGGGGAAACGGTCACATACGTAAAAATCGTTACGCTGCAAGTTACGAAAGAACCAGCTGTCGAATACCCATGAGATCTAGCATCCCCCAACCACTTACCTTTATCTGGTTTCATATTGGTTCAATTGCTGGGCTCAATAGTGAACCAGAATTACGTTAGAGTGCAAGATCTAAGACGTACAAATCTGTGGTCCTTAAAGATCAAAGCTGTCTTCATGAGAAGTCTTGAGAATCAAATATGGCAGATGTAGTCGTTATAAGGAATTCCCGGCAGACGACAATGTCTGCAGGCGACGCCCTGTGTTAAAACGACGCAGATGAGATGAAGATGGGGAGGAAGGTGAAATCTTCCACTCCCCCACTGCTTCGCCCTTACAGTCTATATTTCTACAAAACCATTATAAATAATGCAGACACAGACGCAAACTCAGGCACGCGTGCACACACACACACACACACACACACACACACACACACACACACACACACACACACACACGTACACATACACAAACAAACAAACAAACACACACTCATACTCATACACAAACAGTCACCTATTACAGGGTGAGTCAAATCTATGTTAACACAAGTATGGGAGGAATGGGTGTGTCAAAATTATGTTTAAACTTTTCTGCACAGTTACAGACAGACGTTCCCCATGGTTGACACACTCTCATTTCAACAAAGAAGGGAGACTGCAAGCTTGATGGAAGTGTTTGAATTGTTTTATCGTTTGTTTCTTTGTTTGCTTCGGAAAAAAATGAATGCATCGACTCAATAATGGTCACTTAGCTCTGGCAAAAAGTTAAAGTGACAGAAACAAACAAGTGAAGAAGTAAGACCTAACAGTAGGGCCCTGCAACCACCGGTACCTGCCAAATGTTTGATTCGCCAACAACAGTTCGTCAATCCAAGCTTGCAGAACGATTTCCAGATCGTGACCCATCAAATCTTTTAACGATTTGTGGCAGTATCTACAAGGTTGTATCGACTCGATCAGTAGAGGAAATAATAAAGGAAATGTAGGCCGGCTCAAAATAGTTAAGCATATAAAACTATTCAGTTTCTGTGTTGGACGAGCTATAAGCGACTACCACCTCCTTCAATTGAAAATATCTCGACTTCTTTTTCATCAAAAGAGAGGTAAAGATAAAATAAGGTTTAAAGCATGATTCAAATTTCTCTAAAAATGTACGAGTACCTGAACACATAATGTGACTCATAGTTTTACTGCTATAATTGTCAATAACTTCTTACTTACATTTTAGATATACTTTTTTGTACAACATTTAGGAAACAATTGTCTCTGCCGAAAGCAAAGTTGATCTCAGTTACAATAACCTATTAGAAATTTTCCATTCAGGTTATAAGGAGTTTCACAATATTATACTTAATTTGCTCTTCATTTTGTTCAGCTTTTTAGTAGCAATTTATATAATGCCAAGAGTACCGTTTGGCGAAAGGTTTCCAGTGGTTGCGTTGTTGGGAGTAGATTTTACAACGGGCGACTTTGCACTGCATTTCCAATGTGCCCAGTCTACGATAGTGAAGTACCGAGTGCACACTTAATGAAACATACTAAGTTACTAACTGTGCATCAATACGTTTCACGAAACCTTCAATACTAGTTTTAATACTTCAGTATTCCAACGTTTTCTCGGGACAAGAACTACAATGGTCGCCTGACACCATTGTCAATCAACTGTTATAACACACACACAAGACTGCTCATGACGTGGGTTTGACTTTTGTTTCCTTGCCCTCGAGACGTGGATGATTGGCGGATGCTCTGGTGTGCTTTGATCATTCTTTCTCATCAAACATCTAAAGGTCTTATACCTCCTCCTTCTTTTCTATTTTACATGTTAGCCTACTCCTTGGTAACACCTCGTGTCTTCGGGGTGGCGTCGGCAGTCTAGTGATTAGGCCACCGGACCCATAATCGTGAGATGGCGGGTTGGCGTTTCGAGCCCTAGCTGGGTCCTACGTTGCGTCCTTGGGAAAGGCACTTTACATGAAATCCCTTATTGGATTGGTTCTGTCCTTTGTGAGATGAGTGTTAAACTCAGAGGCCTCGCTTCTAAAAAAGCGTACTAGTATTGATAGGGGCGTTAAACCTGTATCATTTCACCTTTTGAGTCTAGTCTTCAGCAATTATGGTCATATTGGGTTCCAATTGCAGTAATTTCTTTAAAAAACTAAAGCGTATGCCCAACTCTTTACCAAAAGAATAAAACTCTCATAGATGATGATTCACTTCGAGGAGTGGCTAAGAAGAACGAACACGTCAGTTTCGTTGCATGCTTCATTTCTTAATGTATTTCTTAGTACCGATTGTGTAGGTGATGCGCTTTTAATGCTCGGGGCTACACATAATAATAATGTCCTGTTTTGGGTAACTGTTCTACGACGCTTGCAACTGCATATTAAGGTCACATGAGCGCGCGGGACACACTAAACTGTTTCAATTGGTAGGAAATTTTAAATTTTGCCCGCGTGACGCCGAAGCCTATTCTTATCGATTTTGGACCACCAAGGGATCTTTAATGTGTGCAACTTGCAGACAGGATCTCCGGGATTTTTCGCCCTTGTCCGAGAAGGCTACGTGTACATCTTTCCTACCAGAATATTAGGGGTGTAGCTGGACTAGAAAGCAGTAAGAAGGAGCAGGTCTCGGATAATGAACCTGGATAATGAACGAGAACAAGAAACAGCGGGTTGTGAATGTCGGTTTTTGTTGAGTTATTAATGTTTTTTCTCTCATTTTCTTTGTTCTCTTTTTTTTCTTTTTGGTTCAATGTAGGTGTTTCATGTATTCATTGGCACAATTAAAATGTAGGCTATTTAAGAGGCAGGCTTCGGCCGTGCATGTCAGGGCCAATCCAGGCTGAGAAAAGTACACTATCCCAGTAGAAAGGCAAACGTAATTTTTTTTTTTTATTTAAAAATCCTCCACATACGGAAATCCAATTCAGGCCTTCTGCAAGAGACAGTAAATCCCTTGACCGCTAGCTACACCACAGACATCGGTCTGTAAGTGATTCCGCTCCATCGATTTAATTTAGGTTATTTGGGAGGCTTTTGCCCCCTTCCTTTCCCCCAAAAGAGATACACGGAAAACGGTGGGAAGGCTGGCCTTAAAAAGATAGTCGAGGCGTAAAAGCGGGGACTAAGTTGTCAGCAAAATTAATCCTGCCTTCCGATTGGAGGCGGAGCAGAGCTCGTTTTTACGCAGTTGTTCCCCCTGATATATCCCCTCACAGCGTGCGCCCTGGCCTGAGTTGTCGGACCTGTGTCTGTGGTGTAGTAGTTAGGTCTCGCACGAGAGATCTGAATTCGATTCCCGAATGCGGAGATTTTTGTGATTTTGTTAAGAAATATTCTCTTTTATGGAAAGTGTTTTATGGTGCTCGCAACTGATTAAGTCCATATGAGCGCCCTGGACACATTTAACATTTTCAGTTGGTAGGAAATTTTAAACTTTGCCGGGTGGTGGCAGAAGCCTTCTCTAATCGATTTTTGGACCACCAAGGGATCTTTAAGGTGCTCAACTTGCACACGGGACCTCCGAGATTTTTCGCCCTTCTCCGAGAAGGCTAGGTGTAGATCTTTCCTACTATAAGATCAGGGGTGTGGGTGAAAGACAGTAGTAAGAAGGAGCCAGGGAGTAGCAGTACAAAGGCTGCAGAAAGAGCCAGGAGCCCAGAGGAGGGGGCAAAGGAGTAAGAGGGTAGGGGCAGAAAGTGGAGACGAAATCAGGCGACAGAACATTGCTGGAGAGCGGGAAAGTGGGGTGAAAGGAGACAGTTTTAGATAGGAAAAATTTCTGTCGCTATCCGGATTCGAACCTGGGACCTATTGAAAGCGAGGTGAACACCTTAAACTCTAAGCCACGAGAGCCCCCCTGAGTAGGGAGAAATTTGTATAATTATACAAACAATCAAAGGAGAGGTTCCACAATTTGATTATGTACAAAATCTAGTCTTTTGAGTCGTTACACTTTTCCTTTCACGTGAGTAAGCTATTTACAAAGTTATCTAAAAACGTGGATCACGTTACAAGAATAACATTTTGTTTACTTCAAATAGTGTGTACAGCACCAACCTTAACAAATAGAAAATTGGAAAATGTATCTACAAGGTGGGGGAGTATTTTTCTCTTCTTTGTTTGATGATGGACTTTAGGTCTATGAAAACCTTAAGAATTTTTGATCATTTTCACCAAAGAAAGATAGCGGGTTAAACTCACCATCAGAAAGATCGAGCGTCGGCATGCTCCACGCATTTCTGCTGTTGCCAGGACATTAAACGTCAGTTTTTCTGTTGGTGTTGAATGTCTTGGCAACAGCAGAAACACGCGGAGAATGCCGATGGCTCGATTTCTGTAATGTTGAGATTGTCATTTTTGGATGACAATAATCAAATGTTATTGCTGTCTTTGATGAACAAAGGCCTAAACTTCATTAAAAGAAAAAAGAAAAAGATCGACCAAATCCGCCTCGTGGTCGGGAAAAATACAAATTTTCATTTTTTTTTCTTTTTGATATGGGTGCTGTAAACACTTAATTTAAGAACCAAAATGCTGTTTTAATAACTTGACATGATCAATTCCTCTTACATTTTTTGTATATCTCTCTCTACTAACAACTCTAATTGTCTGCCCTTATGTGACGTGACTGTCTTGCAAGTGCCCGAAAACTTTTACTGAAACTTAACTAACAGAGCTCAACAGGGAACGAAAAGTCATACCCCACGTCCAATGCAGGACACGCACGAAATGTCTTTGCACCAAAGAGTGCTTTGCACCAAACTGCAGCGGTGGTGTAAAACGCGGACAGCATAACAATAGATCGAGAGCGAGAGAAGACAATTGAACGACCCT
>NW_004797372.1:1551028-1552131 GCF_000002075.1 Aplysia californica
AAGGAGGAGGAGGAGGAGGAGGAGAAAAATATAGTGAAGGTAGGGAATTCTCTTGCTGTCGCGGTCCGGTGTCTGTGTCTGTGTGTCGCGTGCGTGCGCGCGCGCGCGCGCGGCGAAGAGAGAAGGTACCCGGTTACTCATCATCTCTCGTGGGGAAGAAGGTAGAGCAAACAGCGAAGACACGGGGTCGCCGCCCCTCCTTCCCACACGAAAGGCCGGCCGCGATGTTTTCACAAAAAAACGTGACGGAATTTCCTTTTTTTTTGGTTGAAAGGGAACAGAATATATTAACAGTTACTGTACTTCTTCGTTATTTGATCTTTTTACAGTGATCTTTCTTTGCGTACACGGAAAGGGTAACGAAAAAAAGTGTAATTGCATAGTGCTGTTTATTTTCCTTTTGCAATTAAATACTTGTTACAATATTATGTTTTTACTTGTACGTTATATTTATATAGAATATTAATTTAGTTCTTTGGAGCTTGGTTGCAAAAGGAGTCCCATTATCTGCGAGATTTTTTCATTTCGTCGACTATTTCTTTCAAGTGTGATTTTCTCATAGTTGTTTCTGTTGGATTTTTTACTTCTTTTAGTAGAAAAGTACAGGAATTCCAGTGAATTCTCTCTAGTGTAACAATGCGGTGCCTCGTGTGAATTTTAAAAATTCTGTGACGCATTATAAGATCTCAAGTTGGAAAAGGTGTAATCTAATAATCGCATTTTCTTTGGTGTTCGCATTTGCAACGGATAAGGAACATTCTCCAAAGTGGAATCTGTATTTCTTGCAGTTTTGTTTTTAGCCACAACGATTGCAAAGTATTTATGTCAATATTTGACCAGATGTGGATTTTTTGAACGCGGCATTCATTCGTCCACTGGTTGAGGATACGCCCACTCTCAGTGAAAGCACGGGCGTCACATATTGCACGTGAGCGTGAGTACTTTTTCCTACCGCATATAGGAGCAAATATTGTTTTTATTTTGTTAAAAATTGTCCGTATTCCTGATCTATTATTTTTCAATATATTCCACTTAAAATTTGATTTATTTACTTTTTAACTGGTTGTTTTTGCTTCGATTGATGTGTGTGTATGTGTGTGTGT
>NW_004797372.1:1555909-1557547 GCF_000002075.1 Aplysia californica
GGATCTTTAACTAGCATAATTAGCACACAGGACACTCAGGGGCGTGGCAGAAAGACAGCAGTAAGAAGGAGCCAAGGAGTAGCAGTATAGAGAGGTTGCAGAAAGAGTAGGACCCAGACAAGGTGAGAGGGTCGGGGCAGAAAGTGGAGATGAAAGCAGACGACAGAACATTGCTAGAGGGCAGGAAAGGAGATGAAAGGAGATACTTTTAGAGATGAGAAATTTCCGTCGCTATTCGGATTCGAACCTGGGACCTATTGAATGAGAGGCGAATACCTTGACTTCTAGGGCACGAGGGTCCACGTATGTTTCCTATTCTAACATGTACGCAGAATAATATAGCTCGATGAGGAAGCGCTATGTGCTACAATATTTTTTTTTTTCTTCTTTTGGTTCTGTATGTTTCCTATCTGAACACGTACTCGGTGTGATATTAACTCAATGAAGGTATGCTTATATAGCTATGCGTCATCCAGTTAAACTTGGAGACATATGTTGTGGTACACTTTAAAAAAGAAGCATACCTACATACGCACATGCATGCACACACACCGACTGTCCACTTCTCTTCATTCCATCCCCTTCCCTCCCTGCACCCACAGAATAAAAGCCCCTCCCCCCTCCCCCTCCCTCAACCCAAAAAATAATAAATAAACAAGAAACCCCCTTGCCTGCCCTATGTCATCCAGACTCTACCCTTATCTTACCCCCCCTCCCCCCAATCCCACCAGACTCATACTCCGTCTCCAGCTGTCTCCCACCCACCCTACCCCACCAAATTCATACCCCATCTAATATCTCCTTCCAACCCTCTTCCCAACACACCTTTCCCACCTCCAACAATTTCTTCCCATCCCCCCAAACCCTCAACTCGCTTCTACCTGTCGGTGGTCTAGTGGTTAAAGCTATCGGACTCGTAATCGTGAGGTTGTTCGGTGGTTCAAGCCTCAGGCCTGAAGTTGTGTCTTTGGGAAAGGCACTTTACGTTACTTTTCCTCTCTTCACCAAGTAGGCAATAGGTCCTAGCTACAGACAGCGAAAGATCGTGTCAACAAGAAAGTGTCTGAACGCCTAAATAGAGGCAGCTTGGACTGATTGCTTCCCAGAAAGTTGAAATGCTATCAGGTCTTCTACGGAAGTAGATCGAAAGCGCATAATATAGAGCTTGCTGTTGAGCTGCAATTAACACTGTACAATAGCTATTTATCTATTGATACTATTATTATTATTATTACAATCATTATTATAACTTTTAGTGTTGTTATTATTATTATATTATTGTTTATTATTATTATTATCCCATCCTCCACTCACCCCGCCCCACCCCTTCTCCGCCATCAACCAAGCCCATACACTGCCTATTTCACCCCCACCCGTGCACCAAACTCATATCATCCCGACCCCCTCCCAACCCCTCTCTGCCACCCCCTCGTAAATTCATATTATTATCCCCACCCACTCCCTACCCTCCACCCAGCACCTACAAAAAAAAATAAACCTCTCTCCCCTCACCCCCATCACTATCTCCCGGCCGAAGTAAACGTACAAGAGCAGGGGAAGGTCAGGGAATAACCAAAAGCTGGTGTGTGTGTGCGTATGTGTGTGTGTGTGTGTGTGTGTGTGTGTGTGTGTGTGTGT
>NW_004797372.1:1559295-1562201 GCF_000002075.1 Aplysia californica
AAGGAGGAAGAGGGGAAAGAGAGAGAGTGACAGAGACAGGGAGACAGAGAATGAATGACAGAGGAAGTGTATGGGCTTAAGTCATCAAGGACGCGTTATTTTGAACATTTTAAGAATAAGAAGTATGTTTTCTTTATCCTTAAAGATTTTTAAAAATTCTGTTGGTTTTTCCTGGAACTTATAAATGCAGACATATACAGAACAAACACACTGGTACTTTGAAATTTGCTAAATCCTGTTCTATATAATGTATGTATAATGATTCAAAAAGGGACCGGTGGAACAACATTTCATATGACATGCTGCTGATCGGACATTTCGTCCGCTTTGTCCGCTTAGTGGCACACAGCACAGCGCAGCTGTTTTCCTTTAGTTTGGTTAAGTAAGAGTTTCACGGCACTTGCCACAAAATAAGATCATACATTATAAATGCCGTTATGTTGGTTTTTTAAAGAAAGAGGAAGCTAATCACATTATCAGAGCTCCCACCAACCACTCACGCTCAGGATGTTGTTTACTGTCATAACAAAGATCTACAGTTACCCAACAAATCCCTCTTATCTATAACCAAACAGTATGTTTATTGAACGCAGCATTGATTTCTTCTCAGTTTGGTGTGCATTTTATGCAAATAGGTAAGAGGGGAGCCGAGTAGTGGGGAACTTATTGATTCTGCAAAATTAGAAGAAGAAGTTATTTGCTTCTAAAGGTAAGTAAATCGTATTCCGTATACTAACAGTTCAGGGGCGGGAACTACAAATTTCAGATAAGACCGAACCAGTCTCGTAGAGATCCTTATAAATTCCACAGTTCGGACCGAGTATAAGAATCCACGTGGGGATTCTACCCAAGGTCGTCTGCTTTGTAGTCCATTATAATACCAGTTACTATGTTTACAAAGGCGCCCAGAGAGAGAGAGAGAGAGAGAGAGAGAGAGAGAGAGAGAGAGAGAGAGAGAGAGAGAGAGAGAGAGAGGGAGAGAGAGAGAGAGAGAGAGAGGGGACGAGCGAGAAGAGACGTTAAAAAGGACGGGACAGGGGGCCGGGAGGTTTCAACAAATTTCTGAGATGTGAAAAAGTGTCGCTATGAAGGGTGGGGTCCTGACAGGACACTCATTCCTTGTCATCAGAGGACATCGCAAAAGAGACATTTGGTTCAGAAAACGAAGACAAAGAATGACAACATAGGAGGAACACTACAAGGAAAACGAAAGGACGGACGTCCGAGGGAGAACTGAGCGCACGCCGTCAGCTATGTTGGTGGCACATCGGGTTATGGTGTGAATCACCGAGGTTCGAATCCTCAACAGGACGTTCGAGAACTTGGGTTTATTATGTTGTAGGTTTTCAAAGAGGTTCTGCATCCACTGTGCCGTCGGTGGCCTAGTGGTTAAGCTACCGGACCCGTAATCGTGAGGTTGTGGGTTCGGGGGTTCGAGCCGTGGGCCCGACGTTATGTCCTTGGGAAAGTGACTTTACACGCATTTTCCTCACTTCACCCAGATGGGAATAGGTACCCAACCATAGAGAGCGAACAATCTTGTCAGTATGTTAGTGTTAGTGTTTTAGAACCTAAAAATGGCTACTAGCATTGTATGCTTCCCAGGAAGTTGAGGTTGTTTCAGAATGCTCTCAGGTCTGCTGGGGTAATAGTATAGATCGTGAAGTGCATTGAGCTTGCTGTTGAGCGGGGGTTTGCGCTATACAAAATGATTTCTATTATTGTATCGGAGAAGGAAATTAACTGAATAAAAGGATATACGTAAATGGTTTAAATTTGTGAGGCATTGTGGTGAAATCAGGCGCTCGTCAAAATAATGAATTCGAAGAAACAGGAATTTTTTCAGCCAGTTTGGCAATATTTATTGAATTTTAGCTTTTTGGCTCTACGCCTTTTTGTTCAAATAAAACACACTTTCGTGAGAATTTGTCCGGGAAACGCTGATTAAAGGCACAAAATACGTAATTTTTCAGTTTTCAAGAACTCTCAAGCTTATGAAGTTTCGAACTTTGGCGGGCACTTTCTCTTTAATTTTAGCACTGAAACCAGTCGACCTCATCTCATTCAATCGCAAATATCTCTACTTTTGTTTTAGATAAATGGGTATATATCTTATTGAAATTACGGGAAATGAATAAGCCTTTAAGATGGTAGCAATAACTCCACATGAGCAAAAATTGACGAGCGCCTAATTCCACCACGTCGTAACACATTTGTACTTTACCATTTACTATAATATTGTAATATTGTAATCATTGTGAAATTAACGTTTTATTACTGATAAAAATGCTGCTGCGAGTTAATGCAACGTTCATGAACAATCAATACATACGCAATAGCTTTAATTAATGGAATACATTATACCTGTAAACTGAACCAAAACATTGAACCTGCGATACTAGATCAAAACGTTTTCCAAAAGTTGTCAATGTCGTTTTGACACGTTTCCAACTGTTGTTTACCCGCTGTGCCTCGATGGAAGGGCGCCATTTTAGTTTGTGACGTAGTGTGTTGTCTACTTTTGCTCACTCTAGCATCACGGACATGGTAGAAGGGCAAAACATTAAAATTTACTCTGTGCGTCATCTCTCTAGCCAAGCGGATCATGGCAGAGTTAAACAGGCATAGATAGATAGATAGATAGATAGATAGATAGATAGATAGATAGATAGATAGATAAATAGAATCAGATAGATAGATAGATAGATAGATAGGTAGATATATAGATAGATAGATAGATAGATAGATAGATAAATAGAATCAGATAGATAGATAGATAGATAGATAGGTAGATATATAGATAGATAGATAGATAGATAGATAGATAAATAGAATCAGATAGATAGATAGATAGATAGGTAGATAGATAGATAGATAAATAGAATCAGATAGATAGATAGATAGAT
>NW_004797372.1:1565898-1569373 GCF_000002075.1 Aplysia californica
GTATGTTTGTATGTATGTATGTGTGTATGTATGTATGTATGTATCTATCTATCTGTTGAACTCTCTCTCTCTCTTTCTCTCTCTCATTATTTCCATCTCTCCCTAACTTTCACTTTCTCTCCACCTTTTCTCTCAATATAACATGATTATTATAAATGTACGTATATGTGTGCGTCAGTATGTGTGTCTTCATATGTGTATGTGTGTGTGTGTATGTGTGTATGTATGTGTGTATGTGTGTTCGTCTGTAATTACTATAGTACTGGGCGTATTATTACCATGACCGAAACAAGCGATATAATTATACTACGTTAGCTTTTATTTTTCTTTCTATTGTTTTAGCTTTTCATCTTTAATCACATTTTTTATTGCTTTCCTAGGCTGTTTTTATCGCTCTTATGGCATCCGAGAGTGTCTAATCATAATTTCAAATCACCCAGGACCCGTTCTCAGAAGACCACACGGGTGCTCTGGGGGAAATTTCTACTCGGACTTTCTGGTGGATACTTGCGCAGGGCCTTTTTGGGGAAACAAAACTTAATCGACGATTCGAAGCGTGAATTTTTCATTCGTTATATTCGAATAATTCTGCGAGTGTATGTTTGTTTGTGTGAGTTTTGTTTTTGTTTTTTTGTGGGGGGGAGTTCTTATAAAGAATTAATCCATCAACAGCGATCGCTTTTCACTATTCACAATTCATAACGATATTCGTGTATCTCTAGCAGTATTGACTTCTTTGACTTGAAGTACAATAATATTAAATATGCCACAGTTTCAGGGGGGCTCTCGTGGCTTAGAGGTTAAGGTGTTCGTCTCACATTCAATAGGTCCCGGGTTCGAACCCGGATAGCGACTTAACATTTGCTTCTCTAAAATTGTCTCCTGTCACATCTTTTCCTGCTCTATAACAATGTTGTGTCTTTTGCTGTCGTCTCCACTTTCTGCCCAACCCCTCACCTCCTCTGCCCCCTCCTCTCGGCTCTAGACTCTTTCTGCAACCTTTCTACTGCTTCTCCTTGGCTCCTTCTTACTGCTGTCTTTCAACCACATCCTTGATCTTATGATAGGTAAGATCTACACCTAACCTTGTCGTTTAGTTTTAGTAGAGGTTTTACGGCGCTCGAAACTGCATAAGGTCATATGTGCGCCAAGGGATGGATGTCAACAGAGAAGTCCTTACAAGGAATCGGGCTTACTCTGCTCACCCCTTTAGCTTCAACAGCATAAAGTCTGCTTCGACTATCAAGGCACCCTGGAAATAACGGGTCACAAGAGTGTGACAAACATACAAAAGAAGTAGAGGAAAAATGACGACTGTGAGGATGAGGAAAGAAAAAACAGCAGTTCCCTATTGCAATTCCGGCACAGGTATGAAAGAACCCATTTACAATTCTACTGCGCAACAGAACATGGTGATGTCCCCCCTTTGGGAATGGCCTAAAGACGCTTCAGTCAGTAGCACCGCCCCAGGGGGTAAGCCTTCTCGAACAAGGATGAAATATTTCGGAGGTCCCGTGTGCACGTTGCGCACAGTAAAGATCCCTTGGTGGCCAATAATTGACATGCATAGCCTTCGGCCGCCACTTGGGCAAAATTCCAAATTTCTCACCAACTGAAAATGTTTCGAGTGACCTGTGCGCTTATATGACCTTAGTAATACAGTTGCGAGCGCAGTAAAACACAAGCCAAAAACAACAACAAAACAATTTAAAGTAGAGTTAGGAAATATGAGACGAAAATAAATATCGTCCGTAAAACTCTCATGATAGTTACATGTCTGTATGCCACTCTTCGAAAAACTGTGAATAGCGGAAAATCGTGAGTGTTGAAAAGAATATACAATCGAATACGCACAGTTCTTGCCCTAGTAGGTGGTTTACTTGTGAAATGATTGTTGGCCCTCGCGGGAGTACAGCAACGACACGGGAGATTACTCTTGTTGAAAGAAAACGTCGAATGGATGGAAACAGAATCAGGGACAAAGAAAGACCCAGCCTGCCGCCATTTTGGATCCCAGGGTCTGGAGTATTCGGATAGTCTATTTGCTCGATAAGCCACGACAAGCCAATATCTTTCAGAATTTGCAGAATGCCACACGGATATGAGATGTATCCCCCAGATCTCCCTGTTTGCTCGGTGGAACACAGGGGCTAGCGGTACCGAAATTAATATTTTGACGAGGGACAGTTCTTTTTTCCACGCTATTTACTCTCGGTCATGTTTTACTTCTTTTTTTTACGTAACTGAAGTCTGTGGTGTATTTGTTAGGCACTTCGTGATTGCACGCAGACAAGAGCATTCGATTCTTTTGTTGGGATGCTGTTTTCTCAAGTGCATATTTTGTTCTCCGCGTGTTTCTGGCAGGGTAGTGAGCCAAAACAGCTCGAGCTATGATCTTGGTAGATGGTATTGGTTTTCTTTCTTTTTTAGTCGGAGGATTACAATAACATTTAAAAAAATCATGTTTGCTCTTTGTTACCTGTACTTTGACTTTTCATTCTTATTTTTTTTACCCCATCCTTCTTTCCGCCTCCTCTCCCAGCCACCTCAACCTCCGTCTCCATCTTCAACATTTCACTTCCCTCTTCACCCCCATCCTTGTTATCCAGTTCCCCATCATTCTCTGTTTCCATTTCTTCTTTCATCTAGATTCCTCCCTCCTCTGTTTTCATGCCTCCCCCCCCTACCCACACAGCCATACAAACACCAGACCCCCAGCTCCACCCCACGACATCTCCGGCTCGCCAACCTATTCAGATATTCCCCTGAGACGTGACCTTTCCGCACTTTGTCTGACTGAACCAGTAATTTGTGGGCTGGTCATGCAAGAATCATTAGGCCCTTTGCTGAAGGTGGAAGGTGAGACGACAGCAACTCTGTAATACCCCGTGCACACTGCCAATCTCGAATTCATTCCTGAGTCCGGGCCCGCTGTATTTTCCTCCACGGAAGGGGGAAAAGTCAAAATATTGACACAATTCGACCGAATTCGATTGAATTCGACTTTGATCTCCAAAACTAAACGCGTTTTGCTTTTAAGGTCCACAAATCGGTTGTACTGTAACAAAATGGAAGCTTTAGTTTCTCAATGAAGGAACATCTAGCTGGCCTCAACTCAGTTCAACTTAATTCGACTGGCGGTGTGCAATGGGAATAAGATGGAATCAATGAAGGCAGAGGACAAGAGGACAATAGCACGACCTTGGGTTGGTTTAGATGAAGGGAGAGGGGGAAGGGTTGGGGGGGGGGGGCTATTGTAATTATATTAGCTTGAAATACCAGCATTATGGGGCAAAATAGAAAAAAAATGTGTCCTTGCAATAGAGCCAACAATGTCTGAAACGACCACTCAATGACATTGTCTCTATCTTTTATTCTCATTCTCTCTCCCCCATAAATCTATCCCTCCCTCTCTTTATCCCCCTTCTCTCCCCCTCCCCCCTCTCTCTCCCTCTCTCTCTCTCTCTCTCTCTCT
>NW_004797372.1:1571656-1573388 GCF_000002075.1 Aplysia californica
AGAGACACAAATACAAGATTTTTTGGGGGGGCGTGGGGGTGAAGAGGGAGATCGAAATCGGGAAAGCAAAATAGAAAAAAAAGAAAAAAGAGGCAGTGAAAGGGAGAAAGAGAGGGAGATAGAATTGGGGAAGGAGAGACAGTGAAATATTGCGCGAACAAACCTCAAAAACTCCAGACCCATTGTGCGAGAGTTGTTTTCAGAAAGTCTACAAGAGAACACATTACCTCCGATGCTTTTAAATTGACTCCCTGATACAGCTTGCATGGATTACCAAGTTGCAATAATGTGATACAATTGTTTTATGTGACTCCACAATATCGTTCTAATGTACTGCACGAGTATATTCAATCAAGAAAGTTGGGAACCAATTTGACCGTAGGCAGTTGGCGAGTGCTCTGGTGTGTTTTACTCCTTTTTTCCCTCTCAAGCAGCTATCGCCCTCATCTCTCCTTTTTTTGTGCTTGTGACTGTCTTGTGAAACCTCTAACTTTCGGCATTTGTATGACCGAATTGTGTTGCAATTTAAGTGTCGTAAAACGCTTATTAATGAAACAACAGCTTAAGACTTATGAATTGGAGGTAGGGTTTGATTTACATTTAATTTTACTCCTTCAGAATGATATTTCTTGCCACTGCATTCAAGAGATGCTTCTGCTCTGATCGCATTAAAATCCGGTCTAAAACACATAATGATATATTTAGATCCCATTTTATTATCTTTTTTTTTGGGGGGGGGGGAGTTGATCTATTTTTCAGTAACTGTTAATTGTTTAGATCGCCTTAGTCCTACATTCCTCAGCTCCTTCGAGTCACGAGGTGGGCACCCTCTGTCCTGCTCCCTAGTGGAGTCATCTTTATAGTGTCACCGAAGGTTCCGAAAGTTTGCACGAAATCTCGTACAGGTGGTGACTTTGTCAGTATTAGCACCTAAACTACTGGGCAAAGACGAATTGGTAGAAGGGAATAGATAGAGGTACAAATGTTGCTTGTATGGAGGTTGTGTTTTCGTGTTTGCATATGATTATGTTGAAAGGATTGTTAATATCATGTTAGATCTTAAAAAGACAAGAAAAGTAAGTTTGAATATTATAATTCTATTTGATTGTAAAACAGCTGTAGCTACCAGGAAGTGGAAACCATGAAAGTAATCATTTTTATTACTATGAAGGTGGAAAAAACTATAAAGACATTAACAATATATTATCCCCCCCCTCCCCCTTTTTTTCCCTTTTTTTTACCAGCCCAAAATCCATATAGCAAAGACAAAGGTTCATGCTCATACCATGGGACAAAAACTGCGTTACACCGGAAGATTTTGTGTATCTCAATCCGCTCCCACTCACGTCGCTTCTATAGTATAAGTAAGACCCCAAAAAATATACACAAAAAAACCCGAATAAAAAACGAAGCCACCCGCAAATAAAAATGGTAATGAAATCTTAATGGTAACCTATAGCGGACTACAAGGGACACCCACTTGGCTTTGTTTATCTTTCCCATCCCCGTGAAATTTTGTGGTCAGACATGGCTGAATCTGATGGAAGAATTCGTTTGGTCCTTATTTCTCCCAGCGATCTGTACCCGGGTGAACCCAATTCTTTTTTAAATTTTTTTTATCTGTCTATCTGTCTCTCACTCTCTTTCTGTTTCTCTTTTTCTCTGCCTTATGTGCTCTCTTTTTGTTTCTACCTTTCTCTCTCTCTCTCTTTCTCTCTCTCTCTCTCTCTCT
>NW_004797372.1:1573488-1574759 GCF_000002075.1 Aplysia californica
TCTCTCTCTCTCTCTCTCTCTCTCTCTCCTTCTCTCTCTCTCTCCCTCCATCTCTTTCTATCTCCCTCCCCAATCCCCTCTATCTCCTTCTTTCTCCGTCTGCTCTCTGCAGCCTCATAGATCATGAATCACTGGACAAAATTGGGCCGTAATGACGTCACCATCAGAAGCCTGGAGCGTCAAAATCATCTCACGTGTCCTCGCTAGTGTCTATTTTAGGCTCCTTTTTACCGGCCCCTGGTCTGACCTGAATCTATTCAAGGCTCAGCCTGCTCGACCGACTCCCCCGCGTGAAAACGTACCAGCCACTGAATGACAAAAACATCTTTATTCTGACATACTTCGCATTCACTTAGGCGAGAAATAGTTTAATTATTGAACAAGTTCTAACAAATAAAAGGAGTGTTATTCTGACATACTTCCCAGTCACTTTAGGGAAGAAATAGTTTAATTATCGAACGACGTCTTACAAAAGGAGCTTTTTTCTTTCATAGTTCGCTTTCATTAAGACGACCGCCCATTTTCGAGGAGAGAAAAACGACGTTCCTAGTCAGGTGGTCGTCTTACACAATGTTACAGTTATGTTAAAAGAAAGTAAAGATGCAAATGGTAATTGGCAGTTTGTGCAGGTGATTGTCTTATACAGGTGGCTGTTAGAGCAGGAGGTTCGACTTCAGTTTATTTTTTAACAACTTGTTTGTGAAGCCCTGCAGGCTCAGATATCGGCAGCTGGCAATGTTGTTTACGGCATCCTCTGGTCTTGAAAGGGGTCACATGAAAAACAGCCTATGCCATTTTAAGAGGGAAAAAGGAAAAGAACATTTAGATTTTAAAAATTGGAAGAAAAAGAAGAGAGAAAAAAAGCGGTTATTCTATTGAAGGGGCCAAGTGAAAAACAACTTTAGTCAATTTATTTATTTTAAAACAGAAAACGAAAGAGAAATACAGGGTACTGGCCCTTAACTTACAACTGTAATTGATTTTTTCAATTAATTGATTTCTTAGGGAATAATTATCCTTGTGAAATCAATAAAGTGAAAAAAGAAGCTTCCTTTGGCAGTCACAAACTATATTTCTATAAAAGCAAATCAAGTTTAGAACAAATCGAGTTTGTCGTTTTAAAAAAGTGATAAATAGGCTATGTTGTAACAGAATGAACGTGAACGAACCTGTTTTCCCCCTTCATTCCTTCAATTATTCTTTTGTTTGTATGTGAGTGTGTGAGTGTGTGAGTGTGAGTGTGAGTGTGTGTGTGTGTGTGTGTGTGTGTG
>NW_004797372.1:1574881-1577476 GCF_000002075.1 Aplysia californica
TAATATGTATTTTTCTTGATTGTTGTTTTACAGTTACAAAAAGTTTGAAGCGGTTTTTGTACTTTCCCCTTGAAAATGTGTAAAACAGGTAAGAGATTTAAAATGCATCTGAATTACGTTGGTTACATACAGAAGTTGAAGTTTTTGTTTGTTTGTATTTAGAAAAGTGGGAATGAAAATTTAAATGTCAAACACAATTAATTCCCCATGAACATTGTCACGGTAAAATCCATGTGGTCATGTTAAGCAAAAGAAGAAAGAAAAACAAAATTGGGGTTTAAGGAGTGAGGGGAGGGGGGGGGGGAAGTTAAGTGGAAGTAAGATTTTGCTCACAGAGAGAGAGAGAGAGAGAGAGAGAGAGAGAGAGAGAGAGAGAGGGAGGGGGGGGGGAAGTTAAGTGTTAACATGTTTACGCTCACATTGACATTATGTAGATCAATTAGGTGGCGGCTTTCAGCCATGAATGTCAGGGCAAACCTGGCTGAAAAGAACACAATGTCAAATAGTGCGGTCAAAAATTTGTGGTGCAACGTATCCTCAAATATCTCTTTAACGGGTGAATCAATGCCATCCATTCTTTGAATAGCAGTTTGTATCAATTTGTCTTAACTAAATCATATTTTTCTAGAATAATTGGGGCTAGATTAAAACCTTTTTCTTCATAAATTTATATAAAATACTTGAAATCGCTGCCACACGTAAAACGGTATCTTTCACAGCACTTCCCGCTTCCCACACGCATTTTGATTACGCATATGGCCTACGTCACAGCTCATCAAAGACGATTTTTACTTGCAAAACTTGCCACAAGAAATTATTGTTACAGTGAACACATTTTTGCACTAATGGCTCTCAAAACATGCGTTCAATAAGCATAATGTATGGATTAGAAAAACCTGACGGACTTACTATTAAAAGCAATATTGCCCCAGCTGTAAACATTGAAACATCAGTAGAAACCATCCACTTGGATTTTTTATTAGTGTTTATTAAGGAATTTTCTAGAATACAGCTTGCATGTGTTTACAACAATGTTGATCAATTAAGACAAATGGATACAAGTCACTGTGCAAAAATTGGAGAAGCTATGTTCGATAGTTGAGGAGATAATAATATTTGAAAATAAGTCGCACCACGAATATTTGACCGCAATAGGAAGAGTGCAGTATTCGTTAAGAATTTCCCCCCACGGTAATCGAACTCGGGTCTTCTGTGCGGTACGGCGTGGCACCTAACCGCTGCACCACAGATGCTGACACTGACATGAAATGATTCAACTACACAAACAAAGCATAAAGAGGTGCGTCTAGAGGTCACAGTCTGTACTTGACGGGTGCTCTGTTGTGGTTTGATCATTTATTCCTGTCAATTATCTGCCATCTTTGTCTCTATTATTTCATTTTGTCTATTATTACTCTCTAGTAAATTTTATTATTCGGTATTCATATGACCTCTTAATTGTGTTGAGAACGCCGTAAAACTCGTGCTTAAACCAACGAGATTACAGAAGGAATTTCCTTTTTGACCTTACCTAGGCAAACAGCTAAAAATAAAATGTGTCGTTAGGATTAGGAAACCTTTTCGAGCTTCACCCAACCTTCCCCCTCCCCTTCCCCAGTTTCCAAAGGAAACTTTGTGTTTTCACAGTGTGAGACACGGGTAGATTTTAAAACCATGAACAGTTTAAAAGTATAGACCATTCCACCGCTACACAGTGGGCGGTTGGTGGGTGCTTTGGTGTGGTTTGCTCCTTCTTTCCTGTCAAGTGTCTTTTGTTCTCATCTCCCCTGTTTCTTGTTTGTGCCTGTTACTCTCTTGTAACACTTTTAAATTTTGCTCCATATATGACCGTATCGTGCTGCAAGGACCACAAAACTCTGACTAAATAAGCTGCTCCACACGCAAATACAACTAGATCTATCTATATTTCAAAATCATGACAAGAAGTTTGGAGTTACTTTCACCCAGCGAAAAAGACGACTTGAATTGTTTATTCAGTCAGTGAAAAATTGTGAATCAGGAACCCTGATTCAAAACTGTTTCTGTTTATGATTCGATTTCTTAAGAATGTGAAGTCATACATTTTATTATCTTAATTCTAATAACAACAAATACCACACTGTTGATATTAACGATGCTAAAAGCCATTTGTATAGATAATATCGTCCTCTAATCTCTTCTTCTTCATTGTGTTTGTTTTTTTTGTTCATTTGTTGTTGTTGCTGTTTCTCATTTTTGTAAAACCTCTTATCTTCATTACTTAAATATGACCTAACGGTGTAGCAAGTGACGTAAAGCTCTTACTAAAACAAGCAAAATTTACACAATATGCCCAGCTGATATCGGTGGCATCGATTGTGTTGAAGCTACTAGACGCGTAACCATGAGATTGCGGATTCAGTTATTCGAGGCTCAACGAGGTCCTTGAGAACGACACTTTACACAAAATTTCCCATTTAGCTAGGCGGTATCAGAGATCGACATTGAATTCTGAGGCCCCGACTCTTAAATAACCTAACCAAACAGCCTTACTGTGGGCTGTAAATCTATACAGTAATTTGCAAATTCCTTTTGGGGTTCCTATTCCTGTTTAAA
>NW_004797372.1:1580757-1581989 GCF_000002075.1 Aplysia californica
ACACACACACACACACACACACACACACACACACACACACACACACACACAGCGAAACACAGTCCCACTTTCTCCCATGGTCGCTTAATCCATCGCTGATGTACCCACTCACTCATCAACTTCCTGTCTTGTTCCGTCGTTCACTCACGTCTCTCACCCCCTCCCCTTTTCACAACTATACCCCCCACCCCCACCCCATCGCTTTTCACCCATTTCCCCCTCTCCATCTCACCCATACCCCCTCCTCACTCACCCCCCATCCCTCGCCCATGCCCTACCCCTCATGTCGTCAAACTCAAAGCCCACGAGGGTTATTTCGCCGCCTTTATGTGATCACGTTAGACCCCCTGCTCATGAGCAGACTCCCGATACTGTTAACATCGGTGTTGCATCGCTGCGAAACCAGTGTTTGGTAAAAATATTATAATAATCGAAAAAATCGACATTTTCAGCCCGTGAGGAAATTTGTTTTCTTTTTCTTTTCTCGTCACGTTTTCAGTCCACTAAAAAACATGCATTTTGTGGGTATTCCTCAAGAAAGTTAACCAAAGGTATAAAAAAAAGTAAATTTGCAGTTTCAAGGACTTAGGAAGTCACCAAACTTTGACTGACATCTTCTCGCAAATAATAATTTTATCTCTAACACCACGCGACCCCGCCCCGTTCAGCTGCAAATATCTCGACTTCTTTTCACGATAGATGGGTATTTTTTTGTTGTTGTTGTTAAAAGCAAAGCGATAAATGAACCTAATTTACTAATATACCAATAACTCACTTTCCCTTTCTCTCTGTCACTCAGTCAATCTCTTTTGTTTCGGTAAGTGTTTTACGGCGCTTACAATTGCATAAGGTTATAATATGAACGCACCGATCATATTAGACGTTTTCAATTTGGTAGTTTAATTGTGAATTTGAGCGGAGTGGCGACCGAAGATTTATCGATATTAGACCCCCAAGGAATCTTTAACGTGTGCAACTTGCAAGTCGATCTTTCTTTCTGTCCCCAAAACTGATGAGCGTCTGATTCCGCCGCGTCGCGACACAATGAGCTTTTTGTAATCTGCTCGTCGGCTGTGGGCTTCTGGGTGAGCCACGAAGTCTTGTGGGAGGGACTTAATGAGCGCAGAGACCTTTTGGAGCTTCTTGGGGCCTGAACACGGACACTCCCCCCTTCTCTCGTCATCTCCTCTTTTAATCTCCCTTTCTATCTCTTTCTTTCGCTCCCTTCCCCC
>NW_004797372.1:1583668-1585061 GCF_000002075.1 Aplysia californica
GGGCGGGTATGTAGACTTTTGGGTTAGAGATAATGTAGAGAATAATAGTCAAACTTACTTTACTTTCTCGTGTCAAATGTGTACCACATGAACTTCAGAAAGTGACACTGGGTTTTTCTTAATCCTGTCGACATCGTTGCACAATTAGCTTGACACGAAACCGACACCTGTTTGTTGTACTTGTGTGTGGTCTACTCCTATCCGGTTATCCGGTTAAGTTTTCCGAAATAATATCTGTTTTCCAGTCACTTTCTTCAAATTATTCTCTGGTTTTCTAAGTTTTAATCCGGGCTCAAACCTTTTCCTAGAATTAATCTCTGAACTGTCTTACAAGGACGGTCTGAATCCTTTTTAGGTAGCTCTCATTATCATCATAAAGAGCCAGGTCTGGAACAGGCATCGACTATCATGGTTCATAATTCACCTCTTTGCTAGTCCAACCGGGAAAAATGACTTTACACGAATTTTCCTCACTTTACCCAGGTGCAAACGGGTACCCAGCCATAGTCAGCGAAAGATCTTGTCAGTATGTTGGTGTTTTAGTGCATGTAAAATGGCTGCTTGTACTATGTACTTTTACAGAAGTTTTTCTTCGCTAAAAAGTTTCTCCTATCATCTCCTTTCCTGCTCTCTAACTTTTTTTGTCGCTGCTTTCGTCTCCACTTCAAATTCCTACCAAACTGAAAATGTTTAATGTACCCTGAGCGCTGATTTGATTTTATTCAGTTGCGAGTGTCGTAACAAATCTGTTAGGATAACGAAGTGTAGCCTCTTTTTTTTAAAGTGCCACGAGGGTGTTTGTATGGTGTAACTGGTAGGTCGTACTTTTCCCCCCCTTCCTTCTGATGTTTCTGTCTATCTGTCTTGCTTCTCACCTGCACCATACTATGACCGTTATTGTGTTGAGGTGCGTCTGTTTACTCAAACTCGAAACTCAACCTAAGGTGCCCCAAAACAGTGCGGCTTTAAGTCTTGGTAAAAGACCAGATTGCGCGTCTTGAAAAGGTAAAATCGACATCGATAAAAATGTACTTTATAAACTTCTAACATCCAAGGTCTTAATTCTCTTTCGGGGATGGGGGTGGAGTCATAAAGTAGATTCCCAGGACGATACTGCAAAGGACGGGTTTTAGTTATTATTAGAATATAGATTGAAAAGAAGGGAACATGGAGGTGGAGGGAGAGATGTGAATTTTATTTCTATTCGGAGACTAATAATGCAAGAATAATGACGTACGTTGTGACACGACAGTTCAACTAAATTCAATTTTATTCAGACAATAATTAATCGCTGTAACAAAAACCCAGTTGACCGAGAAATAAACTATTCTCGCTCCTCTCTCTCTCTCTCTCTCTCTCTCTCTCTCTCTCTCTCTCTCTCTCTCTCTCTCTC
>NW_004797372.1:1586015-1589106 GCF_000002075.1 Aplysia californica
TGCAGTTATTGCAACTGGTATTTAGTGATTAGTGGATTTTTGCGTTGTCGTTAATGTCATTATTGTTATTTGTAAGAGTATTTAAAAATTGTTATTATTTCATCTGTTGTTGTTGTTGTTGTTGTTGTTGTTGTTGTTGTTGTTTTGTTGTTGTTGTTGATGATAATGCAGTTTTGTTGAAATATGTATACACACGTACATTCACACATACACACACACACACACACACACACACACACACACACACACACACACACAAAGACACACATGCACACATACAGTACAGACACACACATAAGAACTCTAGATCTGTCTGAGGCTAAGTCACTGCGGCTCGATAATGTGCTGGTTTTCCATTTTCCAGATCCTCAACTGTCTCGTGTGTACCTGGTGAGTGTTGTTTGCCAGCTGTTCTGATATACTAAGCCAAATTAAAAAGAAAATAATAATTGGATCTATTGTGTAGTTTTAAATTTGTGTTTTATTAGCAGTGTTCTATAATTATGCTGTATCTCCCAAGTGCTTGGAAGATGTTTCTATCAAAATTCAAATTTTAAACGTTGAAAAAAAGAGCAAGAAAAGATAAATAATGTAGGTGGTACTGTTGGTAGAAGAATGAAACGGATGGGGTTGTTTGGGGGTTTTTTCTGTTTCCTGAACAAGTTTTTTTTTTTTTTTTTGTCTAAGAACGTTTGAACAGTTTTTCCTATGTTATCCTTCTACCACCACTTTCAAGGCAGAGTGGTTTTTTAAATGTAGGATGTCGTAAACTTTAACACACCTAGCATCCTCTTGATGGGCCAGGCGCCCCCACATCTTAAACTCAAGGCCGATTGAAAGAAGTTTTATTCAAAAGAGACGTAAAATTTTTGATGACGGCTACCAACTGGTTTAATCATTAGAGGTGGGATATTGGGTATTGGGCTGGTGGAGGGAGAGAGAGAGAGAGAAAGAGAGAGATAGATAGATAGAGAGAGAGAGAGAGAGAGAGAGAGAGAGAGAGAGAGAAAGAGAGAGATCGAGAGAGTGTGAGTATGTGTGTGTACAGTAATATGTACTTTGGAGAGTTCCGAAGGAAATATTATAAATGCAAGAAACTACAAGACATTTTTCGTCGTTGGTCCCAACAGAATTTTGAATTTTATGAAGGCCATTGGCCTTTATGGCAAATTATAAAGTGAAAACGTACTATTTAAAATTTTAATTGTTATTTATAAGAGTTGTTTTAAATTGAAAATATATTTACACCGAATTTTAATATTTTAACATTTTAAAGTTTAAAAGCTAACCAACCGTGCAGTGAACTGTTGTGAATGCAAACAACTTGTGTTTCGAGCGCTCATATGACATTATGCAGTTGCAAGCGCCGTAAAACCCTATACTAACTAACAGTAATATGTGTATGTGTGTGTCTTTGTTTGAGTACACGTTTATGTAAATGTACGTCTATGGTGCCGTCCTAGTGTGATAGCATAATGTTATTTCTGAACCGATCGTAAGACAGCCGTTGAGGATCTTAGACTACATCGAGTTCAAAGACTATAAACATCAAAGACACAGAATCGCATTCATTTTCAGCTGGTCGAAAACCCTTTTGGGAATATCCTTCAAAACCGATATAAATTGAACCTATTTAGACGGTGAGGTTGGATGGTTGGCGACTGCTCTGATGTGGTTTTCTCCTTCTTTCCCTTCAAACATCTGTAATCAATTTATCTTTCCCCTTTCTTGTCTCTGTAAGTTACTCTCTAGTAACACCTCTCGTCTTCAGCATATTATCGTTAAGATCTATTTGTGTTGCAAATGCCGTAAATCTCTTACTAAATCTAAACTGTGGAACGGAAAAAGAAATAGGAGACCTCGTTAACATACAGAGAAAAGACAAGATTTGAACATATCATTATTATCGCCAAGAAACAGAGTCGGCGAACTGAAGTGCAAAAGCATGATTTCATCAATCAGCACAGAGTTATTGTTCCTGCAGATGGAACCTTTTGACTCAGCCCACACGAAATTCCGAGATAATTTCTGGATGTTTGTGTTTTGTCGTACGTTATTTCCAGCGCGTGAGCGGTTAACAAGGCGCCTGTGAGATAGCTTGTGTGTGGATTCTGTGATAAACACGTTTTTATTCAGACCACCCGCATTTTATGCCAGTTTGCTCGTGAGCAACAACAACAAAAATCAATCTAACCAAGATCTCGTTCGCCTTACTCATCAGTTTCTCCTTTTATCTTATCTTTTAATTATTATTTTTGAGTAATTCCCTTACTAACTCATCGACGGTGCATGGTCTGCTTATTTGACACTTTTTCCTCTTCTTTTTTTTTAAAGAAGAAGCATATAACTTCATTATTCTTGCATTTTGCTCAATTCGGTTTTGCTTCTCGGAAACACACACAAAAAAATGAATAATATGAATGCCAACTCGAGTAACTGATTTGTTAAACATAGTTAGAAATAATGTCCGACAACATTTCATTTTGTTTACTGATCGGATGAATGATGTGTGCACTACGTCCTCAATGGGTTAACAACAACCGACAGTTATGTTCTCCTGTATCTCCGTCTTTTGCTAGGATCTTGTATCTCTCACAGCCCGACATGTTCTTGACACACAGGGGCGATGCCCATCCACTTGGTTATCCAAATTGTGTCAATGGGGGCATATTTTTTAATACTATTTTGAACAAATGAATATCATTTTCCTTACGCAATATCATAAAGAAAAAAAGAAAGAAATTTCCTTGCCAACAGCAAGCAGTGATTGTACAGGCAGCCCATATTATGTAATATTAATAAAAAATATTCTTTTATTGAAAAGATTCTTTCGTGAAGCATAGTATGTGCTATGTATTAGATTTTTACAGCTTCCTTAGTGGTATTAAAAAGAAAATTCAACTACAAAGTGTTGCTCCCCCCCCCCTTTCAGTAGTACTTTGTAATTTGTAATTGAAGACTTTTCAGCCCCTATCGACACATTTTAGGTCATTTAGGAGCGGAGATGGGCTTCGTCAATCTTGCCCTTCAATACCAACCCAGGATAAGAGGGATACAAAACTTCTAGCATAAAAAAGCGAGATGCTCAACA
>NW_004797372.1:1591063-1593076 GCF_000002075.1 Aplysia californica
TTAAGTGCCTAACAATTATACTATAGATAGACAACAGTGAGAATTAGAGAGAGAGAGAGAGAGAGAGAGAGAGAGAGACAGAGAGACAGATAGACAGACATCTAGACAGACAGACAGAAAGACAGACAGTCAGACAGACAGACAACAGTAGAAAAGAAACAGAAATAGAACAAGTTTAAAGTGATTTCGAGAGCAAAATTATGGTCAGAACAGTTTGGGGTTTTACTAAGGTTTGGCTGTTTTTGGTTGTTGTATTTTTTTTGTCTTTAAAAAGGATTTTTATGGCGCTTGCAACTTCATAAAGTCATATGAGTGTGCAGGACACATTAAATAAACCTTTTCAATTTGGTAGATATTTTGAATCTTGCCCGGTAGGTTGAGCGGCCGAAGCTCACTTATATCGGCCACCAAGGGATCTTTAAAGTGTGCAACTTGGACATAGGACCTTATCTGAAAAGGCTAGGTGTACCCTAAGATCAGGGGTGGGCCTGAAAAACTACAGCGAGAATGAGCGAAGATGGTTAGAGAGCAGGAAAGGATGTAACAGTAGAACATTTTAGCGAACAACATTTTCCCGTCGCTCTTAGGTTTCGAATCTGTAACCATTTGAATGAGAAGCGAACACCGTAACCTCTAGACCATGACAGCTTTCAGTGTAGCATTGTTTTTTTCTAATATACTTCAATATCCTGCTCGAATACCAAGTTGCTTTCGGCTTATTGTCTTCTTTAAATAATAATATTATGATAAATGTATTTGGAGATATTCATCTTGCACCCTGCGAACCGGTCTCTGAGGTGAAATGGTCAGGAGTCCCGCTTTCGCTAGCAGAATATGGGGATTTAAATCATGTGTGTGTAGAGACACTTTAAAACAAAAAAATTGAGTACCTCGGTCTGTCTGCTCGGACATTGCGTCTCTCGTAGCCCGCCGTGTTTGGTCCTGGCAGACAGAATCGAAGCTCTTCTCCTAAAAGGTATAAACTGTTTTGATGGGGGATTAAAACACCAATACTATTTTTAAAACAACAAGAATATGCCTTTAATGTCAATGAAATTATGGGCGTCCATATGAACTTATGCAGTTGCGAGCGCCGTAAAACCCTCTACTATAAAAAAAATTCAATGAAATTACCAACCATATATTTCCCAAAGCTCCTATTATTTAATGTTATTTGATTTATGAATGGTTTTGGCTTATCACAATTTAATAATACATGAATTCAGAGATTCCTACGTCCCGCCCCCCTCCCCGCCCCCTGTGCTCCACACCCTCCCCGATGCTCTCCATCCCCGTCCCCACCTCCACCTGATGCCCTTACCCCCTTACTCCCCTCCTCCCCGCCCTCTACCCCTTTCCCCACTAGCACAAGTCTCTCACCCCGGACCTCTTACCCGTAGTATCCAAACCTGAATATTCTTGTACAGAGCGTACGGTCTAGATCCAAACCCATAAACACAGGTGCTTATGAGCTGTCGGAAATTCCTTTACCGCGTGAGTCGGGCGGCCAATTTTGTCACACATCATAAACACCACTTTTCAGCCAAAGTTCGCTACTGGTTCATCCCTTAAAACAAAACTGTTTCGACCGATAAATATAAATGAATAGAGAGAAAGAAAGAAAGAAAGAAAGAAAGAAAAAGAGAGAGAAAGAAATTATTAACCTTTGTATGTCACCGACAAATTAAGTTCATTAGGCGCACAACTTAGTATGCGTATAATGTTCTACGAGTACATGTTGCAATACCACAAAATGTTAAATTACCACAAAATGTAATTATGGTTGTGAATAATACAATCTGAAATATTTTTTTTTTTTAAGTTTGACTTAATTGGTGAATAAATTGTTAGAATAAGGTACAGCATGTATGCTGATTTCTCTCTCTTTCCCTGTCTCTCTCTCCCTCTCTCTCTCTTCTCTCTATATATCTATCTGTTTATCTATCTATCTAGCTAGCTAGCTTTCTCTTTCTCGCTCTTTTACTCTCTCTCTGTCTCTCTCTGTCTCTCTCT
>NW_004797372.1:1594062-1595146 GCF_000002075.1 Aplysia californica
TGTGGAGAGTGGGCGTGTGGGGAGTGGCGGGTGGTAGGTGTGTAGCTAGCGATCTGTGATGGTTTTGTATTTCATGACATCTTTAAATGCTTATCTAAAACTGCCAAGGAAGAGAAGAAAAAAGAGATTTAATATATATCCCCCCGCTAGTAATATGTATATATGTAAAAGAGAGGAAAAGAGGGGGCGATAATGAGAGACAGTGAGCTAGAGAGAGAGAGAGAGAGAGAGAGAGAGAGAGAGAGAGAGAGAGAGAGAGAGAGAGATACTTGATATACATTTCCCCACATGGGAAACGAACTTGGGTCTTCTGTGTGCAACAGTGAAGCACCTTAATTACAGCTACAGGCAGCCATAAGATAAAATATTAATTAATTACTTAAAACATAAAGACTTAGAAAAGTAATATAAAATGTATTGCTATATTCTAATCAAGCCCACCTCGAGCATATTGAAAATTAACGTGTTTTGTTTTCTTGTACTTATATTTTATTTTACTGTAATTACTTATTTTTCTTACCGTTTATATTAATGGGGCTGGTCTGGGTTTGTGCTTTTTTCACAATTTTTGTTTCTTCCATTGCTTTACAGCGATGTGTAATGCAACGCATGCAACATTTTCTCAATTCCACGTATCGATTTCCTTATTTTTAATCGCTCCTGTAAAGTTAAAAAAAACAAACAAACAGCAACCCAACAACTTTTTATGTACCTTAAATTAGTTTTCTTACCTGCAGCCGGCATAATTTTGTTTGGTTCTCCGCTATTTTCTTTCTGTCTATGGTGACCTGCACTATTTGAAGCCCACCTCGGCTGTGACTGCTTCTCTGTTTCTCGGGTCATGTTTTCTGCTTGGAAATTGCCTGCGAGTTCTTGAATGACAGGCGTTGGCTGGGTAACTCGTTCCAGAAAACGACAGTTTTTGCGTTGTTACAGAGAGCAGCTTTTTTCAGTCCTCCTTGCATATCTCCAATTTTTCCAACTGCCAGGGGGATGCAAAAATGTCAGCGGATTCTTAACTGTCAGAACGAAGAGAATGCGAGATATTGGGCGATGGTGAGATTAATTGACAGAAGGAGGGGGG
>NW_004797372.1:1595703-1603642 GCF_000002075.1 Aplysia californica
ATAGATAGATAGATAGATAGATAGATAGATAGATAGTGAGAGAGCGAAACATAGCGAAAGAGAGAAAGAGAGGAAGAGAGAAAGAAGAGAGACAGACAGACGGAAAGACAGCTGAATGTGGATTCTCATTTGAATTTGGAGAAAGGTTAACACAGTTTACGGACAATTAACGTCTCTGCACTCTCAATTCTTTCTCATTATCAAGTTTTACCTTTCCGACCTGCAGAACCTGACAGTATTACTTTGATTAATCGCTGCTGCACCAGCCTGTCTGCTCTCATCTGTTGATTATTTTCGTTCCATTAACTATTACCGTGTATTGTTTTTTAAGTAGTGATTAATTAACTGTTTATACTTAGTCACAGTATCAACAACGATGATGATGATGATGATGATGATGATGATGGTGATGATGATAATAATAACTAATAATAATAACAATAATAAATAGATTAATAAGATTATTAACATTTAGGAATAATATTGCTTTTTGTCCTGGTTTGCATATAACGATGAGCTGCTGTTTTTGTACAATCGGTTCCTGATTATCTAACTGCTTCGTTTCATAAGGAATAAAGCTGATAAACTGGTTATAAAACAAACCATATCAGATAAAAAGTTTACTCATTCTGTAATTTGCAGAAGCTAATAACAACAGCAGCGAGCTATATTTGTGTCAAGGTGAGGTTGAATCAGGGGCTCGTCCATTTTGGACAAAATATGGAATTAATGGGTTGATCCTAAAGTTTTATTCGTTTGCCCTTCTTTTGACGAGAAAATTACTCATCAATGTGGAATAAAAGTCGACATAACTACGAGTTTAAGAGGCTAGGCCATTTGGTGTCAGAGGAAAAACTAACGAGAAAATGGCCGCCAAAGTTTTGTGTCTTCCAAAGCTTGGGTGTCCATAGAAATTTCAAATTCACATTTCTGTTGTGCCTTTGATTAGCGTTTTTCAATATAAATTCGAAGGGATGTATATTCTTAATTTGACCTAAAATCAATCAAATCTGGCCAAGATCCAACCAGTGGAACAATGTATTTCGTTATTCTGGCGAGCACCTGAATCCACTGTGTCATGCCGCATTTTTTATAGAAAGTTTAACCATATCCGTATGCCCTGCGGTCATTTTGTACCCCAGGGGTTGTATTCTTCACACTTTAGAATACTTGTAGTGCGAAGATCTCTTTGAAATTTTCAGTATTTCTCAAACAATAATTTTGACTGACTGCTATGCAAAGCGTACGGATCGAATTAACAAATAAATTTCCTCTTTGGAAAGTGGTGGCACAGAGTTCCCAACGTCCTATGGATATCGTAATAAAACACGACGTACGGATAGGGTGAATATTATAACAGTTGACACAAAGCCGGCGTCCTTGGTGTGCACTTGTGAGGCGATTACTGTCGCTTTCAAGAAACTTGAGTTCGATACTCGTGTAGGAAGGGTGCTAATCAAGTATCTCCGGCTGGTAAGTCGTGCTTGACAGGTATGGAGGGAGTAACCTACTCAGTTAATGATCTGACTTGTGGCGATGGGATGGAAAACTTGTTTGGTACTTTTTAATAACTACAGTATAGTAAGGTTTTTCCTTCTCAAAGTGTTAAAGTCGTATTTTCTGCTGATCTAACTTCTGGGGGAGGAAGGGGGAGGGGCAGGGGGAAAGGGGGGGGGGATCGAAAAGAAATGGTGTAATTTCTCGTGCATACTTATCGATACATAATTTTAATTTGAAGTATTCAGAGTATCAAGAAGAATTGAAATAAAAATAACGATATAATAAAGTAATGAACATGCTCTCTATGAGTGTAAAAAAATAATTTCCTTTATTTCTTTCGTATCAAACTTCAACACGGGGGAAGAAAGGAAGTGGTGTATTTTATACTTATCGATACATTTCAATTATTCAGAAGAAGAATTCGTAGAAATGTCAGCTCTTTTCTAGAATGCAATAAAACTGACATTGTACTGCTTTGGGCAAATAAAACATCATGAATCACCCAAAAGCACACTCATTTAGCAAAAGCATGGAATGAAAGACAAAGTGAAAGACCTTGTAGAATAATTATGGAAATTGAGCATAGAAACCTGGTTTGGAACCAAAGCAACTCAGGTAAAAACAGAACAACATTAGACAATCAATTGTGCTTTGTTGCAGAAAGGTCGGAAAAGCAACATCCACCATCTGGAAAAGCTAAGAAGAAAATTGGCGATTGGAGGGTGCTACTGGTGGCTCCTACTTCTTTTCCTTCGCTCTGTTGTTTCTGTCTGTACATCTGTAAGTCTGTCTGTCCATCTGTACGTCTGCCTGCCCTAACCTTTCTCAACAGTAAAGCAAATTTCCGTCATCGTGTCGATGTACTTCTCTTTTTCTAAAAACTAAAACAAAACAAAACAAAAACAACAAGTTAACAAACAAATAAACAAACAAACAAGCTATGAAGAAGAACACGCAATTTAGACCTGACGACTTGTTCTAGAGTAGGCATATTCAAATTGACGCCCGCGGGCCAGATCCAACAAGCAAGCAGTTTCAGTTTGACTCTGGGTTCGACGCAAAAATTAATAATGGATGTGGCTCGTGGTGAGTTGATAATTAATAAAAGCAAAAGTGTATATTATTATCTTGATAATCAAAATCAATAGTTCCGAGCACAGCTGGAAACGATTATAAAATATTGATCTATTTTATCTTCATGAAATACCCTCGAGTGACATATTATGATGTCCTACTGTCATTTTCTTGTCTCACTTTTGAAAGCTTGAATATTTCAACCGATTTCACCTAATATTCTCGTGCGTTGGCTAGCGAATAATCGGAATCGTTTCATCTGACCCGAAACGTAGACACGCCTTTTCGAGAGAACTTTATTATATGCCGGTGACGTAAGAGGAGCTTATTCTTCGCACAAAATCCCTTTCGAGATGTCCCTTGCTTCACCTTTTCCGACCGAAGAAATCCTAGACGTGGTCCACACTCGTCCTGGTGAGGGGCTCAATAACGAGAGGGGTCAGTGTGACGTGAAATGGCTAGCGACCCTGGACAGTCCACGGTTTCTCGCCTATCTGGGGTTCGGATGGGGAGGGGGGGGTTCGATGACCTCGGAAGTAATCTGTTCTTTGGAACCAGGCAGAGCGCACTAGATCAATGAATCGTGAAAGTTTACAAGTCTTGAAATACAATATCCAATTAGACTAACCTTTTCACTTACTGGCTCTCAAAGAATTAAGTTGAGATAGTACTGGAAGAAGCCCAAATGGGCCGTTCACTAAAAAATTAACAAGAAAAATACTATTAATGCAGCTTGAATAAAAATAAATGCCATGGTCATCTAACTCTCATTGCCGAAATTGAAAGCAAACGAGTCAAAAGTAGACCTAGAGCTACCAATTTGGAAAGCTTAAAGAAAATTGGAGGACAGGAAAAGATGTGGATAGCTAACTATTTCGAGAGCAACCAAGCAAATGAACGAGTAGAGAACCATGATGGCTGATGTCTGTCACAGATACAGCACCTGATGGTGAAGCAGATATTACTCTTTACTTACTTTACTCATTTCGTTCCCCTTTTATAGTTATATGTCATGAGGAGGTTCAATTTTCGGGAAAGGGCTAGGTGGATGGCTTATGTTGATGATATGCGTTTCTTTTGGAGGACATCTTTGACACCATCTATCCAAAGCTTTAATTAGAAGTCTGCCCTTGCTGGTAACATTTGTATAGCCTCAACTGTGGTCTTGGAAAATAAAAAAAGTGCAGACCCTGCAACTAAAAAAATAAAAGTATCTATAACTTGTAGCAATATGACTAGTTTCGCGTAACCTCCAAGTGGTGTAAGTTAGCTCGGTCAGGCGAGCCCTTTAGAGTAATGCCATGTGGCAGCAGCTATTTAACAGGTTGTCACTGAAGTAAATGTGTCCTTGAGAAAGACATTATTTAGCTTTCGGTTAGGAATAGGGCGCCGGCGTTTGTAGTTTAGCGATTAAGGGCTTCGCCGTTGCAAGACACGATTTCTATTCTCGAATGGGGATTTTTTTTTCTTGTAGTTCCTTCTTTCTTCTACTGGGGCTTTCTATCTCTCGACCTGGGTTGGCCCTGACAGGCAGGGTCAAAGCGGCCCACATCCTAAATTATGATTAAGTTGTGTCGATGGAGGCGTAAAACTTCTACAAATAGGATTAGGAATTGGACGCTGTTCAGGGTCTACCGGCAGACAAATAATTATGGGTTCGTTTGCTTGTCCGAGTGTGCGGATTTGTTGTTTATTTTAGTTTTGTCTGGACCTCGTAATTTGTTTGGGTCGTTGGCAGGCGCTCTGATGTGGTTTGCTCCTTATTTTTGCTATCATAGTCCTTCTATTTTTCCTTCTTTCCTTTGTATGCCACCTCTTGTAGCACCTCTAATCTTCAGCTTTTATATTATGACCTATTTGTGTTTTAAGTGCTGTTAGATTCTTACTGAAGTTGAAAATTAAAGCACTCACAAAACAAAAGTATTGAAGGATTGGTTTGACTGTCGTTAATTGCATCATTTTTTGTCATGGCCACAGCGCAAACACTGGTGAATAAATCAAGACCTGCTAGAATTGCCCTGAGCATTTTGTTTAGGGGAAATATACTTTACACCAGCAGCTAGAGGTGAAGAAAGGGGGGGGGGGGCAAAGAAAGTGTGGGAAGTGGGTGGAGATTGAGAATTGAGGAAGGGAATGGGTGAAAGCAGGTGGGAGTATAGGGGGAAAAGAGGGGGCCGGTGACGTGAAAGCAGGAGACGGGGGGGGGGGGGATTGATGCTGGGGGGAATGAAGGATAGGTGCCGGTGTCTTAGTGCGGTAAAGTTTTTAATGATTCCTTCTGTCTTGTCGGCTTTCAGTTGAATCGCTTGCGAGCTTAGCGCAAATCGATTGTCAACCTCGACATCCTTGAGTGAATTGATGGATGAAAGAAGGAAAAACGGCAGGAAGGAAGTTACGGGGGCGAAAGGAAGGAACAAAGGAAGGAAGAGAAGGAGGAGGGAAAGAATGAAGAGACTGTGGGAGGATAATGGATAGAATGAGCGAGGGTTACTGAGGGTCAAGAATGGTTGTCAGTAACAGTTATCACAGAGAAGTAAACTGGCGTTTGTGGTGCAGCGCTTTGATGTTTCGAGCCATACGCAGAAGATGAGAAATCGATGCCTGGGTGTGAGAGGATTTTAATCGACTATCTCTGGCTTCCTGCTGAGGCGCTGAGGCTTTGGGTCCCAGTCGTTCCATTTTTAAAAGTCTTAATAAGAGTTTTACTGCACTTGCCAGACAAAAAGGCCGTATATAAGATGATGAATAGAAGTGTTACAAGACAGTGATAAACTCAACAAGAAAGAGGAGAGTAAAAGGTCTTAGATGTTAGATGGGAAAGAAGGAGCAAACTATACTAGAGCACCCCCCAACCACTCACATCCCAGATTGACCCTGACAGGCAAGGTCAAAGCAACCTGCCTCCTAACTGGTTTAAAATGTTTCGATAGGGGGGGGGGGTGTTAAACATCTGCAAGTACTCTTTGTACAGAATCGGGTCAGTTAAAGCGCCAAGTACCTCGGTGGGTTCACACGTCTTATTTTTGAAATGTTTAAATGTGCGAATTTGAAACTTGTAATAGGCAAGAGACATAATACTATTGATGTTTGCAGAGCAGAACCGCACCCAGTGAGTGGTTGGTGGGTGCTCTGATGAGGTTTGTTCCTTCTTCCTTACCTCTCCTCCTTTTTGTGTTTGTTACTTCTTGTAACGCCTCTAAAGACTAGTCTTCGGCATTTATAATAATTATGACCTTATTGTGTTGCAACTGTCGTGAAACGCTTACTAAAACAAAAAGTCGTACACTTTCGGTTCAACTTTCACGACTTCTCGACGTCTTCGTTTTTAACAAAGTCACAGCTATTCGAAGAGTGGCTAAGCCAAATCACTATATTGGGACTTTCAGGAAAAATGGCGTTTTTCATTTCAAGTTTCTGAACAAGTCGTAAAAATAAGATGTCTCAAATCATTTAGATAGATCGAGTAATACTTTGTACTTTACAAGACAGAGTAATAAGAGCAACCGACAAGAATGAGACAACAGGCCTTTAAGAACGATTGCCCATTACTATTCAATATTCACTAGAAACGCTACCAATATTTCAAGTTTGCAGGATTCCCAAAGCGCAACTGATGTAATTAGTATTTGGTAGTCTATTTTGTTTTCATTTTTATCCCTAGGAATGAACTTGGCTTAATTTCATGCTATGACCTGTTCTTGCCCTTATTGAAATATTTAAAGACTAGCTGGGCCCCCTTTCGATGAAAGGAATGATCGGTACATTAATATCAACTGAAAGTCATTGGCGTACTATATTTACACTCTACTGGAATGGAGCAATAAATCTTGAGAAATGCAAAATATTAGAAGGTCTAGATCTATACTCTCAAAACAAAATGCGCCTCGCAAAATATCACTTCCGTCACTTCCGCTGTGAAGGACAGCTACGCATATTTAATTCCTTTTTTTAGTAGGATTATCACAAAGGCCAAAGAAGGACGGGAACTTTTTGTCAAATATATTTTTCTAAAAATAAGGAAATGAATAAATCAACAATCGGGGTACGTCATGGGGAGCTATCTATCTTTTTGCAGATACGTGCCAGCTTTCAATTCTGTAGCTGTCGTATTTTTATAGAGGGGGGGGGGGGGGGGGCTACACCAGAAGACTATCTCGCTTATTAGTGGACCACGTTTTTACCAAATTTTGCATATATAACAAGCACAGTACTTTTCCCAAAAAAAACATGGAAAACCATGATCGCCGATATCTGTCACAGATCTGGCACTGGATGATGATGATGAACAAGCACAGTAATAAGTCTTAAAATCTGCAATCAAATTTGAGAAAAAAGTTTTGTTTCCATGGATACGGCGGCCATATTGCATTTTGTTGACATGTCTCACGTAATGAGTGCCGCGCTTATTTTTTTAATGGAAATTAATTAATTTTTTTTCTTGCATGCATGTTAGCAAATATTAGAACTAATAATTTGTCTGTTGTTTTTTCCTTAACGAATAAGAACATTTTTAATGAACCTTTTCCTGAGGTCGTATTCAAGTGTGGGAAAAATCCGTAAAAATCCACAATCCGGACACCACCATAAATAATACATTCCACAAATAAGAACTTCTACAGACAAATGTTTAGTATTACAACTTCTCCTCATTCTGTGAAAATTTCATGAAGATAGGATAAAAAATGGTGGAGTCATTCCAAAAAAGTATAGAGGAAAATCGCGTTTTGAGAAAACGACCAATAAAGAAAAATAAAATATTGACTTTATGAGGAAATGGTTTAGACAAGCATGCCCAGTATGGGGAGAAATAAGGCTTTTAGGGATTCTTATGCGATGAAATAGTTGTAGGAGGGGCTGAAGAAGCTAAAAGTTCTTATAACTCAAGTTCCACAATTTTGAGTCGAATCGGGGCTTTGGGGGGTGCAGCCCCCCTTTAAGTTTTATGGGGAAAGTAACACACGCGTTTCCAAGTTGCCAAATATATAATAGGTTTATGAATGTTGGGGTGGCGTCATCGTAGGCACTGCAATCTCACCATCGCGTGCTCAATTAAAACTGATGTGAATAGTTAATGGTGAATAGCGAATGTGGAAGATGGACGTACATAATAGTAAGAACAAAATGTAGCACACATTATTCGAATAGGTCAAATACTAGCTTTATGAACCGAAGAGTGGTGGGCACTCGTGGCATTGAGGTTAAGGAGTTGGCCTCTCATTCAAAAGTCCCGGGTTCGAATCCGGGTAGCGATCGAAAAATGTTGTTCTCTAAAATTGTCTCCTTTCACCTCCTTTCCTGCTCTCTAACAATGTTCTGTGGTCTGCTTTCATTTCCACTTTCTGCCCCCACCCCCTCACCTCCTTTG